>NW_004567163.1:303634-307311 GCF_000260355.1 Condylura cristata
TCCTTTCCTAAAAATTTTCAACAAGAACAGCCCCCCAAAATCTAAGCTACTATAGACCAATCTTTGGCATTTTTAAAGTCCTTTGTGTGTCTGGCCACTAGGGAGTCCACCAAGCACTTCTCGCCTTCCCTCTCCCACGCCTTCACTCCAGACATTCATAGGAAGCGACGGCACTGGGGGGCGCATCTCGGGGACGGCCCCCATGGGCTGAAAGGTGGTTTTCTGCCCACAAAGCCTCACGAACCCAGGGACCCACGTGGAACAGGGCCGTGGCGCATGGGGCGCGCAGCCCCCGGGGGCCAGAAGCCTCCGGAGGACAGACCGTGAGGACCGCGGGGTCTGCAGGGCGCTGGGCAGTGAGGGGCAGGGGGCGGCCCCCAGCGGGGCAGCCCAGGGCGGTGCCGGGGCCCCTGCCCGCACCGGGCGCGAGTGGCCCGTGACCGTTCTCACCCGAGCGAGAAGCTGCCCTTCGCTCTGGGGCCGCAGACGCCGCACTTCCTCCTCATCACTGTCCTAACAGCCTCTATGAAGTCTTTGTTCCGCAAACTGTAGATGATGGGGTTCAGCAGCGGGGTGACCATGGTGTAGAAGACGGAAATGACCTTGTTGGTTTCAGGGGACAGGTGGGCATTGGGGCGCACGTACATGGAGATCATGGTCCCATAGTAGATGGTGACCACTGCCAGGTGGGAGCCGCACGTGGAGAAGGTCTTCGCGCGGCCGGAGGCGGAGGGGATCCTCAGGATGGCGGCCACGATGGAGACGTAGGACACGAGGGTGAGGAGGAAGCACACGCACAGCACGGCGACGGACAGCGCGAAGATGACCCTCTCGGTGACGTAGACGCTGGAGCAGGAGAGCCGCATCAGCGGGGGCAGGTCGCAGAAGAAGTGGTTGATCCTGTTGGGGCCACAGAAGTCCAGCCTGGAGATCATCAGGCAGGGCAGGACCCCCGTGCCCACCCCCGTGCCCCAGGAGACCGCCACCAGCTTGGCGCAGGCCTCGGGGCTCATCAGCAGGGAGTAGCGCAGGGGGCTGCAGATGGCCAGGTAGCGGTCATAGGCCATCGTGGCCAGGAGGAAGCACTCGGTCGCCCCGAAGAACACAAAGAAGTAGAGCTGGGCCATGCAGGCGGGGAAGGAGATGGCGCGGCCCCAGGACAGCAGGCTGGCGAGCAGCGGCGGCGCCACCGTGGAGGTGTACCAGACCTCCAGGAAGGACAGGTGCTTCAGGAGCGTGTACATGGGCGTGTGCAGCCTCCGGTCGTGGCTCGCCACGGCGATGATGACCACGTTCCCCAGCACCGTGAGGACGTAGATGAACAGGAAGATGGCAAACAGCAGGGACTGCCACTCGAGAAGGTTCTGGAACCCCAGCAGCTGAAACTCAGTGACTGCAGAAACATTTGGGGGCTCCATTGCCTGGGGGAGGGGGAAGAGACCTTGGAGACGCGCTGCAGCAAGGCGTGGCAGTCCCCTGCCAGCCCGCCGGTGCGGCCCTGCCTGCCTGCGAGGCTCTGCGGCGCCAACCCCTGGGCGAGGGGCGCTCGGCCGGGGCGGCGCCTCAGCAAGCCTCGCTCTGAGATCCAGAAGTTTCAGGGTCAACGCCACCGGTGAGAAAGGCTCACTAAGCCAGAGGCGAGGCGACATGAGTGGCCGCGGTCTCCTGCAAACGAGCAGGAGACCGGCACACCTGGGGCCCGGGCCCCGTCCTCCCCCAGGTGAGCCTCATCCGGAAAGCGGCCACGCCTGCCCATCTCCCCGCCCGGGAGGGCGCTCTGCCCTCCGAGTGTTTGTGGACACCTCCCCGGCGCTCCAAGCGTCCGAGCGCGTGCGTGGGGGGCAGTGCTGAGCAAGGCTGCACCTCCGCTGGCCCCTTCCTGCCCAGCTCAGTCATCACACTTGCGTGTCCCTGGCCATTATTTTTTCAAGGCCAAACCTAGTTGTGGACAAAGCCAGCACCCGTCCGCCATCCCTGGCCTTCCCTCAGCAAGGACTGAGCGCGAGTCACGCAGCCTCCCTCGGCACCCCAGGCTGGGGTGGGGCCCCAGTAGGAGGCCCTCGGCCTGAAGTGCACTCGCCAGGCGGGGAGCCGGAGTCCCAGGCCCCCTGCCCGGGACCTGTCCCCCTGGGGGCCCCTGGGCGGTGCCTGCCCGCTCTGCCCTCCCCGGGAGGCCACCTGCGCTGGCTCTGGCTGCCCTTGGGCCCAGCACTTGGTTCGATCTCACCCAAATTAAGCCACATCCCCCCAGGAGCGCCAGCCCCCTGCACCCATGCCCACCCCGCCTTCCTCGGGGCAAAGTGGCCAGAGAGCAGCTGCCACAGTGAGCTGCGTGCTGGGCTGGGGCCAGGGCGCAAAGCCGGCGCGGGGGTGCCGGGCGCCGGGTTGGGGGGCTGCAGCGGGCCCTGGGCTCCCCCACCACCCTCGCACTCCGCAAACAGCGGAAACAGCCCCAGGCCCCGCCCCGCCCTGGCTGGCAATGGCCCAGCTGCCTGGTGTCCACTCTGCGCCAGGGCCCACCTGCCCTGCACCCTCCGGCCGCTCCAGGGGTCGGCCCTGCCCCCTCAGCTCCCGCCGAACAGACCGCAGCCTCGTCCTCCTCTGCTCACAGCTGCTCTTGGGTCCTCGGACAGGACCCGGGCTCCGGCGGGGCCCAGCCGCTGAGGGCTCCCGTCTCGGCTGACCCGAGGAGCCCGGGCTGCGGGTGGGGGGTCCGGCCCCGCGGGCAGCTAGGTCGAGTGACCCTGGCCCTCGGCGCCGTGCCTCCGCCCGTCGTGCGTCTTGCGCCGTGGGAGTGCGGCCTGCTGGGGCTGACATCAAGTCCCTGCTGCCCCCATTCGGGCTGGGCCACCCGTTTCCACTGAGCTTAGCCAACAGGAGGCCGTCGCCCGTGCCAGCCCCACTTCTCAGTTCACAGCCCCCCGCAGCTTTATGGGCACGAACATGCCCAAGGACGCACAGCGCTGGGCCCCCTCGTCCAGGCCGCCCGCCGTCCTTCCGTCACCACAGGCTGAGTCCAGCGACAGGGCGTCCACGCCCGCAGCCCGCCCCGAGCCCTACCTGTCCGCCTCCGCAGCAAGTGCAGCCCACGGCCCGCCCTGCTCCCAGCTCGGCCACGCTGCCCTCCGCCCTGCTCCCGGCCTGGCTCCTCCCTGCGAGCTGCGGCTGGCCATCTTCTGCGTGAGGCGGCCCGACGCGCCTCCTTCAGCGAGCCGGGTTTCCTGGGGCCTGGCCCTCGGGGACCCTCCTCCCCAGGCAGCCTTCCCCGGTTGCCAGCCGAGATAATAAACAACAGACTTCAGCTCTCGGCTGCCCAGGGGGCTCGGCGCAGGCGACACCCCTGGGACGGAGCAGTTCTGAAAACTCAAAGTGGCTCTGAGGATGGACCCGGGCATGATGGAATGGTCGACTCAAAAGCATTTCTGGAAAATCTAGCGAGCAGGTGCCAGGGCCCTTCCTGAGCACCGCCCATGACGGGGGCCGCCCCCGCGCCTTAGCTTCAGCGGTGGCCAAGCGGCAAGTAGCCACGGCCCTTGAGGGCACGCTCACCCGTCCACACGGCGACAGGCCCGGCCCAGGCATTTCAGGCAGCGAGAGCAGCTGCCGCGCGACTCTCACAACTGACAGAAAACGCGCCTCTGGGCCTGCCGTGGGCAGGCCGGCACGCGCTCGACCCC
>NW_004567163.1:307906-309165 GCF_000260355.1 Condylura cristata
GGCAGCGACTGGACCCTCGGGCGCACACGGCCAGGAAGCCCGCGCTTGTGGGGCCGAGGCCGTGGGCAGTGTCCAGGGTCCCGGGGTCCGGGGGGGGCCCTGAGGACCTGCCTGCCCTGCTCTCCCGCTTCACACGGGCAGTGTGAGCGGCCTGAGGCTACTTTAGGCCCTTTTCCGTCGTGGCTCTTTTCTCACTGTTAGATGTGGGGTGTCAGGGCAGAGGGGGCCCCAGAGGCCGGGGCGGAAGTCACGCAGGCTTTCGGGGCGACTCCAGGGCGACAGTGGCCCCTCACGACCACCAGCGAAACGCGTGAATAAACGTCACCACACGCCACCGAGGACAGGGCTGCGGCCGCAGGGACGGAGGCCGCTCACGGCCGCCCGGGGAGCCGCCGTCCCTCAGGGTCTCCCAGGAAAGCCAACCGCGAACTGCCAGGGTTTCTGGGGAGGACATGCGGTTCCCGGGGACCAGCGGGCTCCTGCGGCCCAGCGCCCCTGGCGGCTGGACAGGCCCTGGCGTCCTGGAAAGGACCGGAGCAGGGTGTCCGGCCCTCGCACGAAAAGGCCAGGTCTTTCTCTTTCCCTCAACTTTCCACAGTTACTTTGATTTTGCGTTTTAGCGTCCAGCTCTGATCGCATTCCCGTCTCACAGACTCGGGAAATGTGTTCATTTCTAAGAAAAATAATCGAAGCTAAACTGGTACATTCTGAGCACTTTGCCTCCTGCTCCCCCTCTTGGAAAAGCCTCCCCCAAATCCACCGTCTCCGCACCAGCCCCCACCGCCTCTCCCCCAGATCCTGCGGGGGCCTCTCGCTGTCGTGGCCCCCTGGTGCTCGCCCGCTGGGTCTGGGAGGACCCAGGTTCCCATTCTGGCGCCCACCGGAGTGAGCAGGGGCGGCCCCCCAGGCCCCGGGCGATGGCCCCCATGGGGAGGAAGGTGCGGGTGGAGCCGGGGGTAGGGGTGGGTGTGGCTTCTGCACAGTGCTGACTGCTGTCCGCCACCAGATGGGACAGGCCACTCTCCCCGGGGACCCGGACGCTCCCTCAGGGCCCGCTGACACCCGGTCAGCCCAAGGGACTTCGGATGAAAACTCCTCAGGGGCACTCTCAGGGAGGGCCGGACAGATGTGGGTGGCCCTGACCAGCGGGCAGGGCTGTGACCGAAGGGGAAGCAGAGCCAGGGGCCGCTGCCGGGGTGGGGGCTGGGCCTCCCGACCGGGGAGGAAGTGCTGAGTCAGGCGCTGTGGGTCTCGAGGTC
>NW_004567163.1:309796-310412 GCF_000260355.1 Condylura cristata
CTCCCCCCATGCACCTCTGCTCCGTACCCCAGTTCTTGTGTGCATCAACAAACGCATCTTTTAAACATAAATAACCTGCCGCTCTAAGGGGCACCCAGCCTCCAGGCCCGTCACCGCCGCGGGGCCTTATCGCGGCTCTCAGCCCCGTCTGGCCGCGGCTCCCCGCCCCCAGCCGCCCTCATCTGGCGGCCGCAGAGCGCTGCTGGGCTTGCCGGGCCCCTCCCTGGGCCGCGCCTCCTGCTGAGCCGGGTCCTGCGGGTCTCCTGCCCGTCCAGCTCCGCAGCTCCTGGCTGCCAGTGGCTCCTGCGGGCGGCCGGCGGGGGACCCTCAGCCCGCGCAGGATAGCGGGCTCCAGGGAGACATCCTGGCCGGTGCCCGCCCGCTGCGCCTCAGCCACTGCGGCCCGGCGGCCCTCGGGCGGCCGCGCCGGGAACGGGTCAGGGTCGTGTGGCCAGCGTGACCCTGGGCGCCTGGGCGTAGCTCCCCCACGCCCGCCCCCCCGCCCGCCCGCGCCAGCCTCCACCCCACTCCTTTATCTGAGGCGGCAGCTGGGGCGGGAAGCGCCTGGGAAAGGGCGTGGAGAAGCCGCAGGCAGGTCCGGCCGCGGCCGTAATGG
>NW_004567163.1:311236-316903 GCF_000260355.1 Condylura cristata
GGGCGGTCACTTGCCAGTGTCTGGCTCTCGCGCCGCGGTTATCGGCACTGGCACTGAGTGGACGCCAGAGCCTCCCCTGCGGCCGCCCGCAGTGTCCCTGTGGAGAGCGCCCCGGGCCCGCCCGAGCTGCACACTTAGGGGTGTCCTCAGCAGCGCCCCGCTCCCGCTGGAGTCGTGGCCCCTGGGCCCCCGCGAGCTGCCTGCGCCCTGCTGGGCCCACCGTCCTAGGCGGCTGCCCACACGCGGCGCCCTCACTGGCCAGGGGGGAAGCACCCTGAAAACGGCTCTGAGAGAACAGCGCCTGCTGGCAATCCGCGGCCTCGGTGACCCCTTGCCTCGCACTGCGCTGTCAAGGTGGGAAGAGCTCCCCTGCTCTGGCTACGGCACCTCTCGTGTCCCCCAGCTTGCGCGGGGCGAGAGGGGCCACTGCCTTCCTGACCCAGAGGCCGGAGGGGGCAGAATGCTGCGAAGTCCCGGGAGCATCTCCACAGGCCCTTTGCCGGACACCAGATGCCCCGGCTGAGCCGACAGGACTCTCCGCCCTCTCACCCTCCCAGATCGAGCACAAGTAGCCTGGTCACTGTTGTCCCCGAAGGGCCCCGCCCTTCGGCAGGCGCCATCTGCGCTCCTGCAGGCGCGTGTGCCCGAGGCCCTGCCGGTGGCGACCGAGTTCCGCGCCCCCGCCAGGTGCGGGCTGTATTGGCTCAGCGCCCCCCCAAACTCTAGGAAAACAGCAACGGGGAGTCTCGCGAGCCTCGGGGCACCTGCCTGTCAGGAAGGTCGCTTGAGGTTGCTGGGTGGTGGCGCTGCTCCGCACCCCGGGGCGCCGAGTCCCTGCAGCGGGACTGGGCGGGAAGGGCCGAGTCCTGGGGCCCCTCACCCCACAGCCGGGCCGCGCCCACGAGGATGCTGCCCGTTCCAGACTCGGGCAGTAGCTGGAAAACGGGGATGCCGCCAGGGCGCCCCACTGCGGTCTCGGGTCGGCGCACCCACAAAGGCGGCTCAGAGGCTGCGCAGCCCCGAGAGCCATAACCGGGACCCCGGCAGTGTCCTTCAACTAAAAAGGCCACGAGCCTGCCGGTCGAGTGTTTTTTCTGAATGTGAAGGTAAAGGGGCGAGCATCGCCCCAAGACGCGGAGATGCAGTTCCAGTTCCCGGAAACCGGCCCGAGACGCGCCCCGGGCGCAGACGGCCTGCTCAGGCCGACCGGACACCGCCCGCCCCAGCTGGCAGATGCCCCATCGGCGGAGGGACACTCGGGGGCAGGAGCCGGCTGCAGGACGGAGGGCGGGCCCCGGCCTCGCGGGTTGCGGCTTCCACGAAAGCAGGGCTGAGCTGTGTCCACCGCAGCTGCCCAGCCCAGCAGGTCTCTCCCTGCACCAGACACCCGCAGGGCAGCTCCCCGCGCCAGGCAGCGAGCGCCACTTCCAGGCAAAGCCTCATTTTACCCGCTGTCCGCAAGGCCCGACCGGCCCGGACCGCCTGCTCCCGGGAGTTTCTTTCCCAGTCCCGGCTGACCGGCCGTGGGCCCATGGCCCTGTCTGTCTGTGCTGAGGCTCCCGAGGGGCCGGGCAGCAGCGGGGGCAGGTGTGTGCCGTGACCCGTGTCTCCGCAGGCCAAGCTGCAGGCAGCGCTGGAGCTGGTGCGGAGGGAGATGCAGGAGGCCCTGGCGCAGGAGGCCGACGTGGGCAAGAAGACCATCATCTGGAAGGTGGGGCGCTGGGGGGCCTCCTGCCCGGAAAAGGCTGCCCCTCTGGTCTCTGCGCGGCCCCCCATGGAGAAGCCCCATTGCTCCCCACTGAAGTGCTGTTGCCAATGCCAGGCGACAAGCCCATGTGGAGGCGAGGCTGTGTCTGCGCAACGGGCCTGGGCCAGAGCTGGGGTGGTGACAGACACCTGCAGGGGGGACCTGCTCCCCGGAATCATAAACAGAGCCATAAACCAACATCAAGTCGATACACACCGCGCAGTTTTAAAAACACACAAGCGCGGGGTGAGGGAAGGGCGGCACCCACAGGCAGCGTGGACGCAGGCGGGGCTGAGCGCGGCCTCCCCCTCCCACACACCCACACACCACAGCTCAGGGTGGGCCTCAGCCCGGGCCACCCTGGCTCGGGTGGCTGACGCGGGGCAGAGGGCAGAGAAAGTGTGGACCGCATGGCCTGCAGAGGACCGGGACTGGCCCTGAGGGGGCATCTCTGTCCCTAGTCAAGGACATAGCAGCGCCCCGGGTGCGGAGTAGGGCTCGGGTTCCTCCGCCTCCTGCATGGAAAACCTGGTCCAGGTGCCCTTGGGGGCAGGAAAGATGGGCAGCAAGGCAACAGGGCTGACCCTGGGTCCCTGGACTGGGGACGCGAGACCCGCCCCTGGAGGCCACCTGTTCTGCCGGCGGGGGCACGGAGGGGCGCGGTGTGTGCCGCCTCTTTCTTTTAAAGTCCGGGGCCAGGGGTCTCCCGAGCTCCTCAGAGGGCCCACAGCGCCCTCGCTCTGCGGGGCCTCGAGCCGTCGTCGGACGCCCGTTTCCCGCTTTGCCCCCATGGAAGCGCCTCGCCCTCTAGTCAAGGCTGAGGGCACCCGGGGCCTGGAGCCTCTCTCCAGCCGTGTCTGCTTCCCCTGCGTGGTCAGTGCGGCCCACGGCACCCACGCTGCCCGCCCCGCTGACCACTGCCTCCGTCACCAGGAGAAGGTGGAAATGCAGCGGCAGCGCTTCCGCCTGGAGTTCGAGAAGTACCGCGGCTTCCTGGCCCACGAGGAGCGCCTGCAGCTGCGGCGCCTGGAGGAGGAGGAGCGCGCCACGCTGCGGCGGCTGCGGGACTGCAAGGGCCGGCTGGGCCAGCAGGCCAGGGCGCTGCGGGAGCTGGCCGAGGAGCTGGAGGAGAGGAGCCGGCGCCCTGCCTTGGGCCTGCTGGAGGTGAGGCGGGCAGGTGGGCTGAGCCCAGGGGCGCGCGGCAGCTCGAGGGACAGAGCTCTGCTGCCTGTGTGCTCCGGGGAGGCGCCTCGGCCCTCCACGCGGCATCGGATCAGATGAAAGTCTGGACGGTAGAGTCAAGGTCTTAAAAAGCTTTAAAATTAACCTGCTGCTCGGTGCAGGGCGAACAGAAGCCAAGGCCCCTGCACCACACCCGGCCGGCACCCTGGAGTCCCCGTCTGCCGGGCGACCGGTCCAGAGGGCCCTGGGCCCTGACTGCGCCCACAGCCCGGCTGGGCGCCACTCACCGGCACCTGAGCCTCCCGGGCCCCCCGGCCGGCGTCCCCCGCCAGGCGGCACCCAGAGCAGGGGACAGGTCACGGGGCCCGGAGCGGGGGCTCGGCTGCTCCCTGAAAGCGAAGGTCCTGTGGGCCGGGCCTGGGCCGGAGCCCACCACTGGCCCTCGGCTGCTGTCCCGGCCTGCCACGTCCTATGCTTGTTTGCGAGCAAACTAGGGAGGGAGAGAAATGAGCCTCCGGAGCCAGGTGGACACGAGCACGGGGGTGTCGGGGCGCTCGCCCTGTCTAAGCCGACAAAGCTGCTTGCACAACGCAGCAGCGCCTGGTGCAAACCTTAGCAGACGAGACCCTTGACTGACGCTCACTTTACGCCATTTCCTGCTCCCCAAGCCAATACGCTTTTTGGCCGCCTCCAGGCTTCCCTGCCCGGCAAAGCAAGCTGGTCATTTGCCCCCTCTTGTCCTGTCAGAATAACCTGCAGGCGGCTCTTTGCAAAGGCAGGGGCCGTGAGGCGGGGAGCCGGCTGCCGACCCCCGGGGTGACGCTTGGGGCCTCCCCTTTCGACCGGCTCCGACCAAACACAGCTCAGCAAGGCCAGCTTCCGAGACAGGCCGACCCGACGTCCACCTGCAGACAGACACGTGCCTGCCCGCACCGGCTCCATCAGCGTCGGGCGCAGGCTAACGGCGTGAGGCCCGGGCGCGCAGCTCCAGCCCTCCGCGGGCAGGGGCAGCTTATGCCCCTCTGCACTCGGACGGGACGGGCCCCGGGGCGTTAGGACGCCCCTCCGCAGGCCTGGCTCACGCGCCCGCGACTCCCTGCGCCTGCCCAGCTGCCCGTGGGCCAGACAGCTGGACTCACGGCCGTTTCTCTTCCACTTGCAGGGGCTGAGAGGCGCCTTGAACCGGTAGGTCTGTCTCCCTGCGGGACTCGGGCGCGAGGCAGGGTGGGCGACCCGCTGAGCTCTGGGTCCTGGACCCTTGCAGGAGCAAGGCCATCACCCGGCCGGAGCCCGAGCCCGAGCCCATCCCCATGGAGCTGAGGACGCTGTGCCGCATCCCAGGGATGCGCCAGATGCTGCGCAGGTTCCAAGGTGGGTCCCCCCGGCGGGCCCCGCGCCCCGGCCGACCGACCTCCCGGGGCCCCACGCCTGCCAGGGCCTATGTGGAGTCGGGTCCAGCTGGCGGCTGGCTGTGGCACCTTCACCTGGGCTGCAGCCTCGCCCGACCCCACAGGCCACGGCCCTCCCGGCCAGCCACCCCACAGCCCTGGGGGCCTCTGCACACACCTGGGTGCCCTGGCAGCTGGATTCCTGGTGGGAGCCGCCCACAGGGGAGGCTGGGGTGTCCTAAAGGCCACCCCGACACCAACCACAGGCCCCAAGGACCCCTCAGCCAGATGCAGTGGCCACTCCCTGTGCCAGCAGGAAACCCCAGTGGCCTTACCAGCTCCAGCTGGCAGCCCTCCACATGCTCCCCATGGTCTGAGTGTCCTCCCTGTCCGTGCCCATGAAGCAGCCACCCCAGGCCCTGCACTCTGAGGTGCACTCAGCTGCTGGCAGCTGGATGTGGGGGCAGCACCTCCCACAGCTTGTGGCACCTTCACAGGTCCAGTTACTGCCCAGGCCATGAAGCCAGGCCAGGAGCAGGTAGAGAGCAGAGAAGGGCCACAGGCAGGAGGCCAGAGAGGACAGTACAGCCACACCCACCCAGGCCTGCAGAGCCGCCAAGCCCCAAAGCCCAAAGGGGCAGAGACCAGACCCCAGGGCTGCAGCAGCCCAGCAAGAGCAGTACCAGCAAGGGGATGGACAGTCACTGTCTGGGGGTCTCACCCGCAAGGTCTCTGCCCTGGGACAGCCCCACAGGGAGACAGCTCACTGGACCACATGTGGGGTGGCCACACCCAGATGGGGGCAGGGAGCCACCACGAATCACAGGGTCTGAACAGCACTGGCCAGTTAGAGTCACTGTTGCCCCAGAAGTGGTGTCCAACACCCATGTTCACAGCTCTGAGTCACTGTGACGCCAGCAACAAGCAGGTGAGACCCAGGCCAGCAGCTCAAGGATCCCATAAAGCAGCAGAGGCAGGGTGAAGGCCTCATCTGTCAGCCCCCCAGAGTCTCTGTGCTGGAGAATCAAGGCTGGTGCTGCTTTTCTCCCCTCAGGCTGGAACCAGATTCTTCTCACAGCCTGGTGTTGCCAACTACTGGGCTGGCGCTGTCTCACTCTTCCTCAGGAGATGAATCTCCTCCTTCCATGGCACCTGGCCTGGAGCTGCAGCTTATCCCATCCTGGCCCAGGGACCCTGGCTTATATCCTCTCTCAGGGAGCCCCGCCAATGCGTCTGATTGGGCCATTGTTTTAATCCTGCAGCTGATTGGACCATTTACCCATCAGCCCATAGCACCTGATTGGTCCATTTCACCATCCAGGAAGTGCACTGCTACATAAAAGGGCTCTG
>NW_004567163.1:317638-321240 GCF_000260355.1 Condylura cristata
TGGGTCCTGGTAACAACAGTCTGATTGGGCCATTTAGCACCAATCAGCTCATAGCTCGCATGTGATTGGCCCATTCCACAATCCAGGAAGTGCACCGCTACATAAAAGGGCTCTGAGGCCAACTGCCACAATTGACTGGTGAGAGGCTGGGTCCTGGTAACAACAGTCTGATTGGACCATTTAGCACCAATCAGCTCATAGCTCGCACCCGATTGGCCATTTTAAGATCCAAGCAGTGCACTGCTACATTAACCGCGCTGAGCAGCAGCTGCCACAACCACTTGCGGTGCACCGACAGGGAGAGAGCCACTGCGCCTGCGGCTCCCCTGGCTGAAGCTGCTGGGAACCTAACAACTGGCCCTCTTGGGAGACCAGGTCTGCTCAGGCAACCTGGCCAAGTTGTGGGGCGCAGTCATCAGAGGAGGGGGTTACATCCCCCCACGGCGCCCACACCTCAGGCTTGTGGGGACTACGGTTGGCGGGAGGGGAGGGGCTGCAGGTGGAGAGGAGAGAAGTTATTTCATTTTCAGTCCTCAGCGCCTCCTCGCGCCCTGCGCGGTGTAGAGCGCTCTGGCGCGGCTCTGCCTCACGTGATGCTGTCACAGGAGCGATTGTGTGAGCTGGCCAGGCAGGAGGGGACGGCGACCCAAAGAGGGGGTGTGTCTGGCAAGACCAAGCGCCGGGGCTGCCCCTCCGGTCCCGGGGGATGAGGAAGAGCAGCGGGCCAAACCCTGGACACAGCCGACCCCTAACTGCTGTCCTCTGTCCCCTTCTCGCCTCAGTGGACATCAAGCTGGACCCCGCCACGGCGCACCCGAGCCTCCTGCTGGCCGCTGATCTGCGCAGCGTCCAGGATGGGGAGCTCTGGGGGGATGTCCCCAACAACCCCGAGCGCTTCGACACGTGGCCCTGCGTCCTGGGCCTGCAGAGCTTCTCCTCGGGGCGGCACTACTGGGAGGTGGTGGTGGGCGAAAGGGCAGAGTGGGGCTTGGGGGTCTGCCAGGACACCATGCCAAGAAAGGGGGAAACCACGCCGTCCCCTGAGAACGGCGTCTGGGCCATGTGGCTGCTGAAGGGGAACGAGTACATGGTCCTGGCCGCCCCGTCGGTGCCCCTCCTCCACCCGGACCGGCCGCGCCGCGTGGGCATCTTCCTGGACTACGAGGCGGGCGAGGTCTCCTTCTACAACGTCTCCGACGGCTCCTACATCTACACCTTCAGCCAGCTGCTCTCTGGCCTTCTGCGCCCCTACTTCTTCATCTGCGACACATGTCCTCTCGTGGTGCCCCCGATGACTGCTGTAGACTCAGAAAGCTGGGCATCCGGGCCCCCTCTGGACCCTGCCGGTCCTCTGAGGGACGAGCTTCCCTAAAATCCCAGCTCATAGGATTCTAAACCCAGCCAAAGCCCCAAGCGTGCTGGGGCCACGCGCAGGCGCTCCGAGCGCCGCCGTCAGGGGGAGAACCCTACACAGCGGCGGAACATTCCAGAACACACGGACTATGTTGGGAGGTGCTGAGGACAGACTGTGCTAGCAAGGAAGCCCCTTGTCATCAGACCCAGGAGGTTCCCTGCTTTCTGCGCTTCTTTCTCCATGGAGTGGACCAGGCGCTCCTGAGGTCGCCTCTTGGCCCCACAGCCTGCATTCCGGCCATCCGGCAGGAAGGTCCTCATGGCCACGCAGGCCAGGCTGGCTTCTGCATCCTGGGGTCCGTCCTGCCCCGCTCACATTCCCTCTGGGCGCTCTGTTCCCTCCACCACCTTCCACCTCTGTCCAGGATCCCAGAGCGCGGCAGGCTGCGCTGGAGGCTGCAGGGCAATGCCGGAGCTCAAGCACCCTTCCATCGCCAACATAAACATATATTAAACGTGAAGCAAGGAGTTTATCACGTTACCTCTTAAATGAACAAAACCTATCTACACCATGCACCTCTGGCGCCCCGACTTCCTAAAGAAGGTTGTTCTTTACAAGCCCAAAATGCTGAGTAATATGTTAATTTATTGTTCCACATCTCCCTCAGCACAGGATGCCTGTGGTGTGTAACGTCAGCACCATGGCGGGGTCAGCAGATGCCAGGGCAAAGAGCAGCAGGAGACCCGCGGGCTGACGCTGCCAGAGGCTGCGCACCGGAGGCCGGGTGGAGAGCGACGGCCGGCAGGGAGCGGCTTGCGGACAGGGCAGCTGGCACTCCTTCAAACAGAGCAGGCCTGGTTGTGCCAAGGGACGAATTCTCAAGATCCTCATTTTCTGCTGGACGCGGCGGGGCCCTGGGGAGCTGGATGGGATGCTGCCTCCCAGCGCGTCTAATGACCTGCTGGCTCACAAGGCCCCTCACGCCGGGCCGCGGAGAGCCCAGGACACCGGGCCACCGTGCTCCCCAGGCGAGCCTCGCCGCACCCCACTGCCAGGGCCCCGCGGCACAAGTACCCACATCCCCTTGCTGCTACGGGGACAGCCAGCCAGGAGAGGCGCCCTCCGTCCACACACTGCGCACACCTGCCTGGACCACGGGGCGCTCCAGGAGAAGACCCTGACCAGCCGAGGTCCCCGCTCCACCTGCACCCCGGCCTGGACGGTGAGCAGCAGGCAGCCTGGGAGGAGGCCAGCGGGG
This sequence comes from Condylura cristata, assembly GCF_000260355.1. NCBI lineage: Eukaryota > Metazoa > Chordata > Mammalia > Eulipotyphla > Talpidae > Condylura > Condylura cristata. The sequence goes on from NW_004567163.1 coordinate 320,251, forward strand.
CCAGGCCAGTCTGTGTGAGGTGCTGACAGACCAGCCCCTGGGAGCTCGGGCAGACACAGGGAGGACGGCGTCCCCGCGCTCGGGCACGTCAGACCCGTCACCCCAGGCTGCCGCACACCCCACATGCAGGGCGGGTCCGTTTCTCCTCTCTGAGCGGCCGTCAGCCCCCTGTGGCCACCTCACAGGGACACACACAGGGACGGGCGTGGGCCAGGCAGGGGCAGCCGTGGGCTGGTGTGGATTCGGGCTGAGGTGGGGAAGGGCCTCACCAAGCAGACTGGTGGGAGATGGACCCAGTGGGCGGCCCGTGCTGGGGGCAGCGGGGAGGGGGGAAGGACGCCCACAGACAGCCTGGCACCATGGGGGCTGCTGGGTGCACTTGCAGCTAAGCTGGAAATGGGCTGTGGCGGTTCCTCCGCAGGACACGCGTTAGCCCAGAGCCCAAAGCCCCGCTGGGCGGTGCTTTCCCTCGTCCCTCCACTCAGGAACACTCAGAGCGCTTCTCAGCCACAAACGTTTCGTGTTAAAAAGTCTCCAAACGTTCTGGGCAATGAGGCGCTTGACTGGGCCCATTTCAGAGACAAGCTACGACAGGCAGGGAGCGAGCGGGTCTCGGGAAGCTGGTCCTCGGCTCTGCGGGGCAGCGGGGCCCAGGGCCACCTTGACTTGCTGCCTGGAGGCTGCAGGCCCAGGCCTCTGCCGGGATGCTCAGAGGGCACCTTGCAGGTGGAAGATGGAGGCTTCTGTGAACTGTGTGAATTAAGACTAACAACCTGTCTTAGTACACGATTTTGAGACTTATTTCCCCTCAGGCAGGATGAGGGTACTGGGACAAGTGCTTTGCTTCTCCAACATACACCCCTGTGGGCAAGGCGACATCAGGCCCTTGTCGCGGGCGGAGTCGCTGCTTCTCCCTGACCGGGCGGCTACCCCAGCGGCAGGGAGGGGAGCCGGGTGTCCCGGAGCTGAGCAGACAGCGCGTCCTCACCG
>NW_004567163.1:321771-343395 GCF_000260355.1 Condylura cristata
TCTGCCCCGCTTCAGTCAATGACACAGCGAAGCCTCTTCTGCACATCTAGCGACACTGAAGTTAACAAAAGCAGGGCGGGCACCTAGACCCAGAAAGAATGATCGCACAGACACTAGACGAACTTGGGGGAGAAAGTTTATAGAGGCGACAGGCACAGGGCCGCACGCGCGGGCGGCCTTAATTGTCTTCTTTCGAGATTCCTGCAAACGTCCCCACAAACGCACCATTTCATGGGAATGGCTCCCGGCAGCTTCCCTAGCTGCGCACATGTCACGTGTAAAGTCGCACCCCTGCCCAGCAAACAGGAATCTTGAATTTTCTTTTTTATGCCCTAGTCATAAGTGAGAAAAGCCTAATGTTTCAGAGTCATGTTGCTCCTAAATCGCTGGTCTTTCAGCAGACGCCAAATTCACGCCACTCCTCTTTTTATTGTGCTGACTTTTCTCATCAGCTTCTTGAAAACAGTGAACAAGACCGTTGTCAAAGTCCACGCCAATTTTCTCTAGTCTCCACTAGAGCGTCTGTGTTCCCCAGACCACGGATTGTTTTTAAATATGCAACCAGATTTAACTTTTCCTGTGTTGCCTTTAGGATAGATCCTTGCCTGGCGACCCCTTTGAACCCAAGAAGATCAGGGCGCTTGAAAGCACAAGCACTTCAGATGCGCAGCGCTTCCTCGGCATTTACACAGCGACCAGCAGTTTTGGTGTGAAGGCCGAGTGCGAGTCCACACAGCCCCAAGCCCCGTCACCATGTTTTAATGATTCTGTTTTTAAATTAAGTTTGGGCATATGATGAGGACAGATCCTCCTCGTTAGATTTTTTTTTTTTATTTCTCTGTCTACTTTCATAAGCTCTGTTCCTCCTTTCTCTGAGCAACAAACTTACTGTAAGATGTTTAGAAACTTTCAGGGTACCAATGTTCATACACATTAAATTTCAGACCATCCCTGTAAAACAAATGAGGAAATTTTAGATAAGAAAACTAGGCAGTGTATCAAGAAGCTTTGCAAACCTCACAGCTGTATCTTGTTGCTCGGGGATGAAAACTGGGCAGCTGGGCAGGAACCAAGCAGGTCCAAGCTCTGCCCCGCAGGAGTGGGCTCAGTGACACCTTGAAGCAGGTGTCTGGAGTGGAAAGTGTCCCAGGAGGGCACTTCACAGGCGTCAGCGCAAAGTGGAGATAAATCAGAGACTGTTACAAACAGTGGTTTGATCTGCTACCAAAAAGTTCATGATTATTCACCTACAAAAAGTAGATAGTCTTTTACATACAAAATGTACTCCATTCTGCTAATACGAGACAGAATTACGGAGTAATTGGAGGTATGTGTCGCATTTGAAGAATTTTATTTGTCTCATCCATTAATTACCGCCCCTGACCGGGTGGCTACTCCAGCGGCAGGGAGGGGAGCCGGGTGTCCCAGTGCTGAGCAGACAGCGCGTCCTCACCGATGGACGCTGCCCGCCCCGGGCGCAGGGTCCGAGGCCCACGGGCGCTCGGGACCGCGTCTGGGGCCGTGCCTGTGCTCAAGGCGCCCCTCTGTCACTGGGACCGGGCGCGGGTGTTCCGGGTGGCCCCTGCTCCGCCCCGCACAGTCACCCCCTGCCAACACACCTGCCTCGGCTTCCCTTTCCGCAGGCGGGGCAGCGGGCCAGCGCCGGTCACAGCTGCGGGACGCACGGCCACGGCCAGGCGCAGAGGCGCGTCCGGCTCCCGCCGAGCGTCCCTCTCTGGCGCCAGCAGCTGAGCGGCCACAGGCCCCCGCCGGCATGGAGGCGGCCAACGACAGCGCCCAGGGCGGCTTCGTCCTCTTGGGCTTCTCCGACCGGCCCCGTCTGGAGAGGAGCCTCTTCGTGGTCATCCTCGCGGCCTATCTGCTCACGCTGCTGGGCAACACCACCATCATCCTGCTGTGCCGGCTCGACGCCCAGCTGCGCACCCCCATGTACTTCTTCCTCACGCACCTCTCCTTCCTGGACCTCTGCTTCACCACCAGCTCCATCCCGCAGCTGCTGTACAACCTCGGCGGCCGGGACAAGACCATCAGCTACGCGGGCTGCGCCGTCCAGCTCTGCCTGTTCCTGGGGCTGGGCGGCGCGGAGTGCCTGCTGCTGGCGGTCATGGCCTACGACAGGTTCGTCGCGGTCTGCAAGCCCCTGCACTACATGGTCATCATGAGCCCCCGGCTCTGCACGGTCTTGGTGTCCGTGGCCTGGGGCTGTGGCATGGCCAACTCCATTGTCATGTCCCCGGTCACCCTATATGTGCCCCGCTGTGGTCACAACAGAGTGAACCACTTCCTGTGTGAGGTGCCGGCCCTCATCAGGATAGCCTGTGTGGACACCACGGCCCTGGAGGCCACAGTCTTTGTCCTTGGTATCATCATCGTGCTGACGCCCCTGGCGCTGATCCTGGCCTCCTACGGCTGCATCGTGAGGGCCGTGCTGCGGATCCGCTCGGCCTCGCGGGTTCGGAAGGTCTTCAACACCTGTGGCTCCCACCTGGCCGTCGTGTCTCTCTTCTACGGAAACATCATCTACATGTACATGCAGCCAGGAAACAGCTCCTCCCAGGACCAGGGCAAGTTCCTCACCCTCTTCTACAGCTCCGTCTCCCCGCTCTTGAACCCCCTGATCTACACGCTCAGGAACAAAGACGTCAAGGGGGCCCTGAGGAGGCTGCTGCTGCGTGACAAAGAGGGGGGCAAGGGGTGAGGCCGCGGGGAGCGGGGTGTCCGGCCTGGGTGTGCTCCCTCGGGACGCCATGGCGCCTGGGCTCGCGCCACGTGAGGACCTGAGCTCCCGGGTCCGCATCTGCTGCTAACCCACCAAGGGGTGTGCTGACCGCTACGTTCGCCCGAACACAGGTGGCTCAGAGCCGCGAGAGAATGAAGCAGGAGCTTGGGGTCTGGAGTCCCAGTATGTTTATTAGGACTGCCCACGGGTCTGTTCTTGCAGGGAAAAACAGGAAATGTGTCCGATGCAGGGAGTGGGGTGCATGTTTGCACCGCGCCTGCGCCTTCTTGTAGCTTCTACTTGAAGAAAGTAGTGGGCTGCAGCTGTTCACAGGACAGAGCGCACAGTGCGCTGCTGACTTGTCTGTCGCCTTACCAGGGAGTGCGCTCACCCAAGCACAACATTAGCCAGGGCGGACAGGTGCACTTGAGGTCCTGTCGAGTTAGCTGCACGCATCTTCCCGGGCCCACGGGCACAGCGCTTCCAACATGCTGCGTGTGAGTGACCCACACGACCCTGAGCGCCCAGAGCCCCCTGGCCGCAGAGGTCATTCAAGGGCGGCACAAGTTCCCTAACAGCAGAAGAGTCGCCTGTGGCAGTGTAAGGTGGTGGCGACTCCTCAGCTGTCCTCCTGTTGTTTAGCTTTAATCTTTTACCAATGTTGGGTACTTCACACGGAGTAGTTAGAGTTCACAGTTACAAAGTTAAGAAGGAGATTCTACCCAGACGCCGCTCCTTGCACGCCGGGTCTATGCCAACGGCGCCTTCCGTCCTCCCCAGTAAGGCTGGCACCGGCCAGGGCAGGCTCTGCCTCCTGCATTTATGTGGGTGTCTTTGTCCTTAATGCTATCTGCATGCGCCGCTGAACAGAAAACTGCAAAACCTTACTCAGAGGGGACCCAAGATTCCTTCGTGAACCCCATCGTTTCCTGAACTACACTTAACACTCAAGATCCGAGCAACGGTATCTTATGACGCCGTCCTCATTGGAATGGACTTCGGCGCATGTTGAAGAGAAAGTGCTGGGTGGGGATGGCCTCAGGGAGCCCGTGGACACTGTGCTTGGGCACGAAGCAGGTGTCTGTCTGACACAGCCTCACAGACACGCATGTGCAGTCCAGACACAGCTCACATCCCACCCTCTTCTGCCCATAGCCAACCACATTCATTCCTTTCAAAGCTGTAGATAGTGAGAAAGGTCAGGGACTGGAAACAGAATGGGCCCAACTTAGGACGGAGAAGGAGAAATCAATAGTAATCACTCTAGACCTTTGCCAACAGTCAGACACCCTAACTTCAATCTCGGGAGGGAAATGATAATTTCTTATACCTTTGAAATGGGAATTTTCTACCCCCACATTTCTAGGACCTAGTCTTAAACATGCAATTTTTGTGGCAATAATTCTCACAGTGAAGGGAAAAGGAAGCTACTATTGGGATATTTGAAGATGGAAATCTTAAGTGTCTTCACAAAGCAGTAAACAGCTTCAGCTATCTGAGCAGGTAAAATAAATTTTTCCCACTACCAGAAACAAAATTTGGACATGACTGTCTTTAATGAACTCATCGCTTTTATTCTGTGGCTTGTCCATGGCAAACTTCTAGCACCCAGCAGGGTGTGTGTGTGTGTGTGTGTTTGAGTGTGTGTGTGTTTAATCCAAGTCTGATATTTCTACGATGGAAAGGCGCTGTTAATGGTAATCTGTAAGATGGCTATTTATTTGGTTTCCAATTAAGAACTTACAGATATTCAGATTTCTGTCTCTCAAAAATAGAAAACCTAACTCAGATTACTTCCTCTCACCTGGGAGGCGCCTTCATAAACAAAAGCCAGCGTGTCCCGCTCTCTAGCAGAGGCCTGTCTTCAGTCACGGTGGCATGCTGAGGCCAGTGGCGCGCAGCCCCTCCACCTGTTTTTCTAGTCGGTGTTCACACCCTCTGTCACAAGGTGGTCAAGAGAAAAATACCTTCGGAGCCTTGTGGACTTCCTCTCGTCTCGTGGGGCTCTGTGACGGTGGACGTGCCTATTTGGTGCGAGTATTTACAGAGCTGCGGGGGAGCCAGCTGCCTGCTGCCCTCTGCCAACAGCGTGCACTGCATGGCATGTGTCCTGGAGTCAAGTCCATACCAGTGGCGCCTGGGTCACCAGCCGCCACACTGACCCAGTCTACTCTTAGCTTCTCATTCCAGAGCAGCTGGAGATATCTGGGTCTGTTAGTAAATAGGCCACATTTAAAGTTGTACGTTATGAAGGAGCACCCATTTCCAGGAAGCGTAATACACCTGCCAATCAGCCGACCTGAAGGCTACTACTGTAATTTCAGAGTTTTCATTAGTAATAAAACTTCCTAAAACACATCCATTTGAATTAATATATGTAACACTACTAGAAAAATGAGGGGGCACTCTTTCTATAATGAAAAATACTGAATTGCTGACCATAAAAGGGGGGGGTATCTGGAGATAGTATTATTAAAGAAAGGATAATAACATTTTCCTGAAACTCAAACAGGCTATTTCAAATGGTAAAGAGAGAGAGAGAAGCAGAAACATGGCGACCAAGATCCAAAGGGACAGAAAGGTAAAATATGACCTGTTCAATGAAATTCTTTAAAGTTGCAGGGTTTTCTAAGTGAATATCAATGTCATTAGTGCTCTCTTGTGAAAATGGACCTTAACTTAATGGTAAGTGGACGGAGCTTTTACAGACTCTTAGTTCTGCCGCTGATAGGAGATTGTGAAATATTCTTCTTTACCTTTGAATGATCTGCCTACAAAGTAAGGGATTTTTTTTTTAAAGATTTTAGTTATTTATGCGTACAGAGCTGGGGTACAAGCCAGAGGTGCAGGGGCGAGAGGATTCACCAGAGACAAAGTGGGGAGCAGAACAGGCAGATCAATAAAGCACACTGTTGAGGGGAGCTCCCGGTGGGTCAGGAGAGGTCTGCGCACCCTGTGGCTCACCGCCAGGGTGGGGACTGAACTCTCACACAGCAGCTGCGGTCAGGTTTGCAGGGCCATGCTCCAGTCTGCTGTGCCGCCAGGGAGGGCCCATGAGGGACATTTTTAGTTCAATAATTTCCTTATTATTGTGACCTTGTCTTCTTCATATGAAAGGTGGTAAGTTGACACAGAAATGTGTTCCGTCTGTATTCGCTTCATAGTGGTCTGTGGTACTATTTTATCTTGCCCTAAGCTTCTTAATATTGGCTATATTCCCTAAAACCAAACTCTAAATGAACTATTTATGATGTAGAATTGATTTTTATGCCTCCCAAAGGGTGCTGCAAATTCTCCTCATTAAAGGAGAAATATAAAGTGAAACAGGAGTTGCTTCGTATGTTACATTACATGGAAAGTCAAATAAAAGTTGGAAATAAGCCCAGAGCCACTGCTCCTTGGCAGGTCTGTGTTCCAGAGACTTGGCCCCGTGCCCAGGTTGCCTCCTGCTCTCCCAGCCACCAGAAGCACCCACCAGAGTCACGGATCCCAGGCACAGTAAGGTCTCAGCATCTTGGTTCCTTACCCAATGTACTGAAACCTCCCCCAGCCACCACAAACATCACTTCTCCTGGGTGGGATATAGTTCTGGCAACTCAACTGTTCAACCCAGTGCCATCCCAGCTCTTGCAGACACTGCAACAAGACGTGGAAGGGAAACAGGGAGACGCTGGCACCACCCCAAAATCACAAAGTAGCCACACCCACCATCAGGGAAACACCAGGACAGTGGAAGAGAATAACCTCTACACAGCAAAAGCTCCAACTACAGCAGATCATGGGGAGAAAGAAAATTACAAGTAGCCAACAAAGCCCTCAGGAGGAAATATTCCACAGGAAGAACACAAAACCCTGGAATAAAAGCACAAAAACATGGAAGGCCATTTTTGCCTGTTGAACATAGAATTCAAAATATCATAATTACAAAAATAAAGACTTGGAGCAATAAAAATGAAACTCAGAAAACCAGAGCAGAGAAAACTTAGAAAAGGAAATGAAGGCCAGGAGAAATAATCAACGAACAAGAAATCAAAATTGACACATTAAACAAGAAAATAACGGAAGTGAAGGAAGTAAAAAGGTCAATGGCAGAAATTAAATTTCAGGAGAAAGCCATGGAAGTAAGTAAACCAAATGGAACATGAAACGGTAACCTTGGAAATGAGAGTGAGGAAATGATGCAAAAAGGAGAGATACAAAGTGAAAAGAATGAAGAAATGCTGAAAATTATCTGACACTGTGAGGAAAGGAAATTTAAGAACCACAGGAATCCCATACGGAGAAGAGAGAGAAGGTAATCTAAAAAACTGTCTGAGTAAATAGTGTAAGAAAACTACCCAAACTTGAAGAAGGAAATGAACATTTAGAAATAACATGAACCAGCCTACTGGATAAAAGGAAACTTCAGCAAGACACAAAGTAAAACTTCCAAGCAATGACACTAGCAAGGGGAAAGAAACAGATGACCTAGAGGGAATCCTGACTAGGCTAACACTAGACTGCTCTGAGGAAACACTGCAGGCAAGAAGAGAATGGCATGACACGTTCAAAATACTCCAAGACAAAAAGTGCTGGCCAAGAATACTTTGTTCTGCAAAGTTCTTCCAGTATGAGAGAGGAATAAGGACCTTCTCAAAGAAAATCTCAGGGAATCTGCATCCACTAACCCCCCTGCAAGAAACAGTAGAAGGGGTTTTGGGACGTAAAGCAAAGACAGGAATGAAGACAAAGAAATGAACAAGGATGAAATAGCACCACAAAGTGGCAGTATGAGACTTCTACATATCAATAACCACTCCAAGCATCAATGAAGTGATCTCATTAATAAAAAAAAGACATGTAACCTCTACAGAATCCAAGCTTCTGCTACCTCCAGGCAATGCACCTAAGACCCAAGGACATACACTGACTGACAGTTAAGGGACAGAAAAGAACTCTGAGAGCAAGTAGGGCCCAAAGGAAGGCAGGAATAGCCTCGGTCCTGGAAGGTTACATGAATCTCCTAACAAACTCATTAAAATAGTTGGGTTGTATCTGACACTGGCACTTTGCTAACAGGGACCCAATTTCTATCGTTACTCATCTATTTTCACCGGATGCTGTCTAGATACTGCGGCAATCATGCACACAGTGGCACCTCTTCAGTTTCTAAAACCCTCCTACTAGTGGATGCACCTGTGGAAGCTTTCTACATTCTAGAAAATATAACTTTCTTTTCCAAGCAAAAATCCTTCAAAAAAAATCCACGTCAGCACAGTGTCCCACATTCAGTAGACGAGGAGATGGCGCCAGCAGGCGCTGGCCCTGCCCCAGTCCCTGTGTGCACATCCTGCGCCCAGGGCCAGAGGAGCCAGCGCCTCAGGGCCTGGGCTTACTGAGCCCACGGGCTGGTGCTTGCTCCTGCAAGCATGAAACAAGACTTTGTTACATCAAGGAACGAATTCTCAAGGTCCTCGTTTCCTGCTGGACGCGGCGGGCCCTGGGGAGCTGGATGGGATCCTGCCTGTAACGCACCTCAGCGTCTGAGTAATGACCCTGGTGGCTCACAAGGCCCCTCACGCCGGGCCGCGGAGAGCCCAGGACACCGGGCCACCGTGCTCCCCAGGCGAGCCTCGCCGCACCCCACTGCCAGGGCCCCGCGGCACAAGTACCCACATCCCCGTGCTGCTACGGGGACAGCCAGCCAGGAGAGGCGCCCTCCGTCCACACACTGCGCACACCTGCCTGGACCACGGGGCGCTCCAGGAGAAGACCCTGACCAGCCGAGGTCCCCGCTCCACCTGCACCCCGGCCTGGACGGTGAGCAGCGGGCAGCCTGGGAGGAGGCCAGCGGGGCCAGGCCAGTCTGTGTGAGGTGCTGACAGACCAGCCCCTGGGAGCTCGAGCAGACACAGGGAGGACGGCGTCCCCGCGCTCGGGCACGTCAGACCCGTCACCCCAGGCTGCCGCACACCCCACATGCAGGGCGGGTCCTTTTCTCCTCTCTGAGCAGCTGTCAGCCCCCCGCGGCCACCTCCACAGGGACACTGGGCGCAGGTAAAATTAAATCTCTTTTTTATGTTACTACTAACAGTTAAGAGAACCCAGGTTTCGTCTAGCAGACAACAGAAAGGGGCTTTGAAACGTGGGCATTCAGCAGAATCTGCTGGGGGGTGTTCTCAACCCTGGTCATGGGCAGGGCCGCTGGGGTGGCGGGGCTGGCCACCCACTCTGAAAACAGGATCCCAGAGGAGCTCGAGTGGCAGCGGTGACCCGCCCGCCCCGCAAGGCTGGGGCCACAGCCAGGCTGAGCAGGCCGAGAGGCCACAGGGGCTGGAGCGCTGCGTCTCTACAGGCTTTTCACTGGCAGTGGGGAGTTGGCGGGGGAGCCGAGGGGGCGTGGGCGCGCTGCAGCCCGTCCTCCCCGGAATCTTCACCAGCCTAACCGCACTCCTGCCTGTAACTCCTGCAAGTCACCTTCCAGAGTAAGACGAGCCACCTTATGAAGGAACTGAAACTCGAGTTGCCGGAAAAACAATTCTGGTCGCTCTGTTCTGCTCCCTCCCAAATCCACATCCTCACTCGTGATTCTCTGACAAGCTGGCTTGATTTTGCTCGCTCCCCTAGACTGAAGGTCCCACTGGCGTCGCTGTGGCCCTATGTTTTGTGCGTTTATAACTCCTGAGTCTACCCGAATCCGTTTGGGTGCTTTCCTGACGGCAGACACTTTACTTCCGACTCTCCCCTTCCTGCTGTGCCTGCCTGCTCTCTACTTTTCGTTCCCGGCAATCTGTTAGTATGATTTTTGAAAGATCTGCCGAGGAGGGGGTGCGCGTGTCCACAGAGGTGATATATCAGCAAATTCAGAAGACAGCCGCAGGGAAACACAGCAGGTCCTCAACTCTGCACACCGCGTGCTCCCGAGGCCTTCTGAAATGTACCACTGTTCGGAACAAGGGGTCCCGGAGAGGGCGGCCTGGCCCCACCCCGCTCCCAGCGCTGCCCCAGCCCAGCGCACGCGCTGTGCGCTGCAGGAGCTGGGGACACAACCCCCCTTGTGCCTGCCCTGGGAGTGAGGCCGCTGCGGCAAGTACCGCACTTCCTTGGCGGGCGGTCGCGGCTTGCCCGGCCCTGAGGTTGCTACTGCTGCGTCTGTGCCCTCGGTCGGCCTCGGCCGCGTCTGCCCCGCTTCAGTCAATGACACAGCGAAGCCTCTTCTGCACATCTAGCGACACTGAAGTTAACAAAAGCAGGGCGGGCACCTAGACCCAGAAAGAATGATCGCACAGACACTAGACGAACTTGGGGGAGAAAGTTTATAGAGGCGACAGGCACAGGGCCGCACGCGCGGGCGGCCTTAATTGTCTTCTTTCGAGATTCCTGCAAACGTCCCCACAAACGCACCATTTCATGGGAATGGCTCCCGGCAGCTTCCCTAGCTGCGCACATGTCACGTGTAAAGTCGCACCCCTGCCCAGCAAACAGGAATCTTGAATTTTCTTTTTTATGCCCTAGTCATAAGTGAGAAAAGCCTAATGTTTCAGAGTCATGTTGCTCCTAAATCGCTGGTCTTTCAGCAGACGCCAAATTCACGCCACTCCTCTTTTTATTGTGCTGACTTTTCTCATCAGCTTCTTGAAAACAGTGAACAAGACCGTTGTCAAAGTCCACGCCAATTTTCTCTAGTCTCCACTAGAGCGTCTGTGTTCCCCAGACCACGGATTGTTTTTAAATATGCAACCAGATTTAACTTTTCCTGTGTTGCCTTTAGGATAGATCCTTGCCTGGCGACCCCTTTGAACCCAAGAAGATCAGGGCGCTTGAAAGCACAAGCACTTCAGATGCGCAGCGCTTCCTCGGCATTTACACAGCGACCAGCAGTTTTGGTGTGAAGGCCGAGTGCGAGTCCACACAGCCCCAAGCCCCGTCACCATGTTTTAATGATTCTGTTTTTAAATTAAGTTTGGGCGTATGATGAGGACAGATCCTCCTCGTTAGATTTTTTTTTTTTATTTCTCTGTCTACTTTCATAAGCTCTGTTCCTCCTTTCTCTGAGCAACAAACTTACTGTAAGATGTTTAGAAACTTTCAGGGTACCAATGTTCATACACATTAAATTTCAGACCATCCCTGTAAAACAAATGAGGAAATTTTAGATAAGAAAACTAGGCAGTGTATCAAGAAGCTTTGCAAACCTCACAGCTGTATCTTGTTGCTCGGGGATGAAAACTGGGCAGCTGGGCAGGAACCAAGCAGGTCCAAGCTCTGCCCCGCAGGAGTGGGCTCAGTGACACCTTGAAGCAGGTGTCTGGAGTGGAAAGTGTCCCAGGAGGGCACTTCACAGGCGTCAGCGCAAAGTGGAGATAAATCAGAGACTGTTACAAACAGTGGTTTGATCTGCTACCAAAAAGTTCATGATTATTCACCTACAAAAAGTAGATAGTCTTTTACATACAAAATGTACTCCATTCTGCTAATACGAGACAGAATTACGGAGTAATTGGAGGTATGTGTCGCATTTGAAGAATTTTATTTGTCTCATCCATTAATTACCGCCCCTGACCGGGTGGCTACTCCAGCGGCAGGGAGGGGAGCCGGGTGTCCCAGTGCTGAGCAGACAGCGCGTCCTCACCGATGGACGCTGCCCGCCCCGGGCGCAGGGTCCGAGGCCCACGGGCGCTCGGGACCGCGTCTGGGGCCGTGCCTGTGCTCAAGGCGCCCCTCTGTCACTGGGACCGGGCGCGGGTGTTCCGGGTGGCCCCTGCTCCGCCCCGCACAGTCACCCCCTGCCAACACACCTGCCTCGGCTTCCCTTTCCGCAGGCGGGGCAGCGGGCCAGCGCCGGTCACAGCTGCGGGACGCACGGCCACGGCCAGGCGCAGAGGCGCGTCCGGCTCCCGCCGAGCGTCCCTCTCTGGCGCCAGCAGCTGAGCGGCCACAGGCCCCCGCCGGCATGGAGGCAGCCAACGACAGCGCCCAGGGCGGCTTCGTCCTCTTGGGCTTCTCCGACCGGCCCCGTCTGGAGAGGAGCCTCTTCGTGGTCATCCTCGCGGCCTATCTGCTCACGCTGCTGGGCAACACCACCATCATCCTGCTGTGCCGGCTCGACGCCCAGCTGCGCACCCCCATGTACTTCTTCCTCACGCACCTCTCCTTCCTGGACCTCTGCTTCACCACCAGCTCCATCCCGCAGCTGCTGTACAACCTCGGCGGCCGGGACAAGACCATCAGCTACGCGGGCTGCGCCGTCCAGCTCTGCCTGTTCCTGGGGCTGGGCACTGTGGAGTGCCTGCTGCTGGCGGTCATGGCCTACGACAGGTTCGTCGCGGTCTGCAAGCCCCTGCACTACATGGTCATCATGAGCCCCCGGCTCTGCACGGTCTTGGTGTCCGTGGCCTGGGGCTGTGGCGCAGCCAACTCCGTGGTCATGCCCTCTATTACCCTGCATTTACCCCGCTGTGGTCACAACAGAGTGAACCACTTCGTGTGTGAGTTACCTGCCCTGATCAGGATAGCCTGTGTCAATACAACAGCAGTGGAAGCCACGGTCTTTTTCCTGGCTGTGATCATCGTGCTGATACCCCTCATCTTGATTCTAGTCTCCTATGGCTGCATCGTGAGGGCCGTGTTACAGATTCGCTCAGCGTCAGGGTTACAAAAGGTCTTCAACACCTGTGGCTCCCATCTGACCGTCGTGTCTCTCTTCTACGGAAACATCATCTACATGTACATGCAGCCGGGAAACAGCTCCTCCCAGGACCAGGGCAAGTTCCTCGCCCTCTTTTACAGCACAGTCACCCCGCTCTTGAACCCCCTGATCTACACGCTCAGGAACAAAGATGTGAAGGGGGCACTGAGGAGGCTGCTGCTGCGTGACAGAGAGGGGGGCAAGGGGTGAGAACTGTAGGGTGGGGGTGTCTCCGGCCTGGGTGTGCTCCTTTAGGACATGGATTCTGCCTGGAGTTTGGGCCATGTGAGGGCTAGTGCTCCAAGCTCTCACATCTCTCTCTGGACTTAACAGACAGTGTTGGTTCCAACATGCTGCATTTTGTTGAGTGAACTGCACAACAAAACATTTCTGTAGATTACAATGACAGCAAGTCCAAAGCAAAAAATTAAATAAGGAGAATAAAGGTGAGTTTCCTACTTATAACAGATTGCCATGTAGCATCAAAGCAACTTTTCTTAATCGTAGTTTTCCTTTTGTTTTTGTTTGCTTTCAATTCATTAACAACTTTGGTCAGAATAATCTGCAGAGTAACAAATTTGATGACTGTATGTATGTTTTTAGTAAAAGGATTTTTTGAGCAGATGATTTTTTTTAAAGCCATGAAAAAAAGCCTCTGAAAAACAAACTAGATGATACCAGTCTTCTAAAGGATGTATGTTTAAGGGAAAATCTCCATTTGTGAAGGGATGCCCAGGATCTCCCAGAAGATTGGAATAAACATATCTTGGGAAACTCTGACCAGTGGTAATGGCATTAACTTCACATGCATAGTGATTTTACTGTTGGGTCCTGACCCTTCTTGGTAATCTTCCACAATTATCCTTCTCTTCCCCCTCTCCAACACATCTTATCTTTAGTTGAAGATATTAAATGAGGTGGTTTGAGCCATATCAGAGAGTCATTCTGTTTTATGGAGTCAAATCTAGAAGTTATCCGAGGAGCACTAAACCTAAAGGTGCTTATTACTCAGGTTGAAACTGTAGCATCTTTTGGACATCAGAGACCAACAGGGAACACTGACCCAAAGGGAACACTGAGGATATTCATGTTTCATTCCACAGCTGATCAAAAAAGGTGAAGAAAGCCTAGAGGCTGAAGTCTTTTGTAAGGAAGATGACCTACAAACTGCAATACTACAACTCAGCTGGTGACCTGGGTAGCAGAGAGTTGAGTGGTTGGCATTTGACTGAGGGGAAACGTGTGGAAGAACTTGGTCCCTAGTCAAAAGAATAAGAGCAATATGCTGGAAAGCCTGCCTCCTGTCCACTTCCTCCACTGGTACTGCCCTACTCAAGTACAATGAGAACACACAGAGGCTTAGGTCTGGAACCCAAAAATGGAGGACTATGGAAGAGCCACAAACATAAGCCCTCCCCCACCCCCACCATCCAGCACATTCACACCAGCTGTGGAACCTTTTCCTATCCCCAGTTCATCAGCTGCAACAACAGATTTCTTTAACCTAAGGTAGCTGGGAAAGACCAAAAGTGTAAAATCACATAAATCCACAGATCCACCTGCTGGAAAAGTAGAAGTAGTGCATATATCTAAGTGTGCTATTTACAAAAAGGAAATCTAAAGCAGCAGAATGGGAAGATTAAAAAAAACTACAATTTTTGGCATCTTGAGACCTCAAGATAACATGACATAACAAGGAAAAAAACACTCTCCAGAATCCAACAACAACAACATAAAATATTATATCTTCTTATCAGATAGAGTTCAAAAGTGCCATGATGAATAAATGGAAGAAAATTCAGAGATGTAAGTCAAAGTGATACAATAGAACTCTGAAAATCTAATCAAATAGATACAATAGCATTCAGAAAAATTAATTATGAGCATAATTTATGAACAGAAAATAGAAATTGAAGCTTTAAAAATTAAACAGATTTGCAGGATGTAAAAGATGCACAGAGGAGATTTCAAGAATTGGCAGAAAGCTATGAAACAAGATAAACCAAATGGGGGATCAAATCAGGGACATCCAAGATAGTAATGCACAAAGGACTCAGGTAGAATAAGAAAGAGAAATACAACAAAGAGAAATAAAATAAAATAAAGTAAGGAAGGAAGGGAGAGAAGGATTTCCATGACCCATTCAACTCCATTAGAAAAGAATAATGTGTATCCCTGAAGAGGAACAGCAAGAGAAGAGAACACAGAACATATTCAAAGAATTAGTAGAGGAAAATTTCCCAAACCTTGGGGAAGAATTAAATGTACAAATCCATAAAGATGAAAAAACACTTGGTTATCTAAATGTAATGATACCTACACCAAGACACACAATAGTGAAACTTCCAAGAGTTGAAAACAAAGAGAGACTATTGAAGGGTAAAGGATAGTTGGAAGTAGGTAACTTATGAAGGCACCACAAACAGGCCTACATCAGAAGCCTTTTTCTGAAGAAAGAGTACAAGCAAAGAGAGTGGAAAGACATATACAATATATTTTAGACAACAATTACAGATCAAGAATAGTATATCCTACAAGATATAGCTGTGAAGGGAAAAGGAAAGTTTTCCCAGACAAACAGAAGTTTGTTGAAGAAGTTTTGCTATCACACTTACAAAATATGTAGAAAGGGACTCATATCTAAACAGAAGAAAAATCACCAAAAAAAAACAAAAACAAAAACAAAAACTGGAGAAACTTGAAGCAGAAAACGGAAAACATTTGCCGTCACTAATCCTCATATATCAACAGTCAGCCTAAGTTTAAGTAGACGGAACTCACCAATCAAAAGACTGAGTGACTTACTGGATCAGAAAACAAAACCTAACTTTCTTCTATCTCCAAGAGACCTACCTGAGCTCCAAAGTTAAACATAAGTCAAAGTAAATGTTTGAAAAACAATCCTAGAAGTAAATGGGATCCTAAAAACAGCAGAGATGGGCTGTCCCTGCCACTTCCACATAATTTCGATACCTGCCTGCCCTGGAGGTGACCCACATGGCACGGCAGACCTCTCCTGACCCACCCGCTGCTCCCCTCAGCAGTGTACTTCATCAGTCGGGCCTTTTCTGCTCCCCGCTCTGTCTCTAGTGAATCCTCTCACCCACCACACCTCTGGCTTGTACCCCAGTTCTGTATGCGTAAATAAATAAATCTTTAAAAAAAAAATTAGATCACATGGGCTTAATAGACATTTATAGGGCAAAATAGCTGAGTACACAATTTTCTCAAGTGCATATGGAACATTCTTCAGGAAAAAGATCTTATTTTGGGTTGCAAACCTAAAAGTGTCAATAAATTCACAAAAATGCCACCTCTTGGGCCCCCCGGTGGCACAGGAGTTAAAGTTTCAGTGCTATCAAGCTACTGCCAGCCACAGTGGTCTGAGTTCAGTCCCTGGTCAGGGAGTGACCCACTAAGAAACAGCAGACCTCTCTGGTCTCACTCACTGCTCCCCTCAACATTGTATCTCAGTTCTGTTTCCCACTCTTATCCCTAGTAAATCCTCTCACCCCTTGTTCCTCTAGCCTCCATCCCAGTTCTGATTGCTAAAGTTTTTGTTTCTGAATCTCCCATTATTCTGTCTTTTATTATATGCCTCAGGCAATACCTTAAAATTGTAGAGGAGAAAATTTTACTCGTCTGTAGTTTTTCCAGTCAGCTGGGATATAAATACCCGAGAAACTATTTCTACAAATATTTTCTCCTGCTAACCTAAATTTAAGATATGTTTATTTTCTTCTCTACATTAGGCATCCACTCTAGAAATTTCATTAAATTCCTAGAAATTGATATCTTGATATTGCATCAGCATTGTAATTCGACTTAGTAAGTTAAAATATGTGTCACAGTAATAGCCAGATATCCTTCTTAATCGTGTTGTACGAACTCCAGTTAGGTCTTTAATGGAGCCAATAGATGTCTTTAATGGGGAAGTTACTGTATTACTCTGATTCTTGTATAAAAGTGGTTCATCCCACATAGACCCATGGAAAGGTCAGATTTTTGCTAACCTTGGGGTCGTAAAACTGAACAGAACTTACAGAAAAACTGAAAGCTAGCAGAGCAATGATTGGGATAAATACATGAGGATAATAATTTTTAGTTTTTAATACCTTGTGAAAATTGAAATCAGATCATTTAATTTCCTTTTTCTTAGGAATTACTGTGTAATTTTAATCCATGAGTGTTGTAATGTCAAGGGGAAGGATGTCCTAAAGGAATTCTGAAGAGTTTTGTGGACTCCACCCCCTACTCCAGCCTTCTGGACCCTACACCCTACTCCAGTGATTGGAAACTATAACTCCCAGCAGCACCAGGGAGAGAACTGCGAGGACCCAAGGGCGGAACTAAGCAGGCATGCTGGGACTTTGGGGGATAAATAGGGAGCGATTTTCAACTGCTGGGGGAGAGGCAATGGCTCTCTCTCTGGGGCAATTGCTCTCTCGGGACCCTGTGACTGGGAACTATTGGTTTGTTACTAAAGCTCCATGTCAGCCGATCTGCTAAGATACTCTAGTTAACTTGTATCTCTTCCTCTTTCCCTGGGTTGTTCCTTTTCCTTTCCCCTTTTTGTAAATAAACCCATTATGGACCCTTGTGTGTGTGTCTGCAGTACAAGTAAATTTTAAGCCAGGGGTGAGGCCCCACAGACAAGCAGCCCAGTTCACACGGGGTTACCCTGTAACAGTAACACTGACTGTCAATGTAGCAAAATTATACTGGAGCAAGACAACTGCCCACCTTGGCCACATGATCACCCCAATACACTGCATCTGAGAATTCGGAGCCCAGCAGAGGCTCCAGCATGACGTGAGGCTGCAGATTCCTGGCCTCGGCGAGCCCCCACCAGCCTCGGCCATTGCAGAAATGACGATGCAAAGGAAGTGAAGTGGACGCCCTTCACGCAAGGTCCACTCACCTTCCTGGCGAGGCCTTCTGAGGAGTGGACCTTGGATCAAGAGGGACGTGCATTCACTCAAGTTTCTCACTCCTTTCGCGCAGTCTTCCCTAGTTTAAGAATTCAAAATGGTAATTCTTGAGCTGGTTCAGATCAATCTAGTATCTTTGCGGCAGCCGATCCGTAATCTTGTGTCTGCTTCTCACTTCTCCTCCCGCTCACCTTCCCTCTCCCCCTCCCCCAAGCCCTTCCCCCTCCTCTTCTGCTCTCTCTCCCTCCCTCTCCCCCCTTCCCCTCTAAATCAACCCCAAAGCGTCCAAGTAGGGCCTCCCTGGTGGCAAAGGAGGTTCAGCTCACCCCTGGGAATCTGGCCACCGCCACCTCAGCACGAGTTCGATCCCCGGCCAGAAGTGAGCCCAGGTTGCAGCAGACCTCTCCTGTCTCCCCGCTGCCCCCTCAGCAGTCGATTCACCTGTTCTGCCCCCCACTCTGCCTCTGATGAATCCTCTCACTCCCTCACCTCTGGCCTGTACCCCGGGCATGTGTGCATAAATAAACCTTTAAAAACAAAATACCCAAGTAATCATTCTAATGAAGCTGGTTCCAACTTGTCTAATTCCTCTCTCACTTCTTTTTCTTTCATGTTAGCTCTCAGCCTTGTGATGCGCTACTCTCCTGCAAGAGCCTGGAACATGGTCACATACACAAAGTCTAAAAAATCCAGTGTGCATGGTGCACACCTTGCTGCAGCTCAGTACATTTGTTGAACCTAAAGAATAAGTTGATATATACTGAAACTTCCCTTCGAGCACACAAATATATCAACAGAAGCAAATAGTCCAAGGCATCATCACCAAGTTTCAATACGATGCTTTCTATTACTTCATGCACCTGAAATATTTTGCCACTATTCAGGGCAATGATTTTTCTCTTCTGTGTCCACAAAATTCGTAGCCAAAAGAAGTCAAAATTATTTTTCTCTATTTTCAGTCGATCAAAGAAGGAAAAAGTCTTTCAGGTAGGACTGACCCAGCCTCAGTTGTGTTCTGATTCGCCGGAGCTGCAACCGGGGAGCCACAGCCCCCAGTGACTGCACCTGCTCGACGATGGACTGAGCCCGTCTGCCACCTGAACACCTGAATAACAAACCTCACCTGTCGAGGGATGAATTCTCATGGGACTCAGTCACTGCCGGCGCAGGGGCGCGGGAGCTGGATGGGATCCTGCCTGTTACACACCTCAGCGTCTGCAGTAACGACCTGAGGGACCCCCACGCCCCGACTCTGGGTCTCCTGTCGAGCCCAGACACCAGAGCCCCTCTGCTGTCTTTCCTCAGAGACTCACTGACGGCGACCCCACCACACAAATACCACCACCCCCATGCTGCTCGCGGGACAGCAGGCTGGGAGAGGAGCCGTCCAGCCCCCACACTGCCTGGACCATGGGATGCTCGGAGAGAAGACCCTGACCAGCCGAGGTCCCTGCTCCGCCTGCACCCCGACCTGGACAGTGAGCGACAGGCAGCCCAGGAGGCCAGCGGGGGACCTGAGGAGGCTGCTGCTGCGTGACAAAGTTGGGGGCGCGGGGTGAGGCGGCGGGCGTGGGGTGTCAGCCTGGGTGTGCTCCCTCGGGATGCCATGGCCACGTGAGGACCTGAGCTCCCAGGTCCACGTCTCCCACGGTGTAAGTGACCCGCAGGCCCCCAAGCGCCCAGAGCCAGGGGGCCCGGGACCTCTCAGTGCGCACCTGGCCCGCGGCGGGCCGGGAGCCCCGGAGCTTCTGTCCGGGCGCCTGTTGCCTGCGGCCGTCGGTCTTCCAGCTGACGATGTTCTGCGAGTTTGCGCCTCCGGCTCGCCGTGGCACAGGCGGACCGCACAGACGCTCTGTCCTCCAAATCCCACCGCTCCCAGCAACCCTGTGGCTGTCTCGTCCGCGCCCGAGCTGTCCTCTCGCCCCAGGGCGGCTGTGCGATGCTGGATATTGAGGGAAGGAAAAGGCCAGTGGTGGCGGGAGCAAGGCCCCTGCTCGCGTGTGTGGCGCCTGGCCCGGAGGCCGCGGCGGGGCTCTCCGCTGGGAGCCCCCGCAGCCCCACGCCGCGCCCGGGGATCCCCGCGCAACTTCGCGCCGCCCGCGCCGCCGCTTTTCCTTACCCAAATACTGCCGCAGGTCGAGCAGGAAGCGAGGGGGTCCCCCGCTGAGCTGGTAGAAGAGGGAGCCCAGGCAGAACACCAGCAGGGTGGCCATGCAGAAGCCGTAGTCCCGGAGCGAGAAGCGCAGGAAGGGAAGCAGCGACACTCGGCGCCTCCAGCTGCCCAGGCCCGCAGGGGCGCCCCCCAGAGGGGCCCCATGGGGCCAGGGATCCGCGCCGCCGCCGGGATGCTGTTGCTTCTTCTTCATCGCCTGCTCCGCCGCCTCGCACAGCCTGCCCGGGCCAGGAAAAGGTCACCCATCCGCCTGCGAGGAGCAGAGCCCGGCCGGCCGGCTGCCCCGGGCCGGGCTGCGCCGAGGGCGGCCCGGTGGGGGCGCAAGACATCTTATGATCTTATCCTGTGAGCAAACTACAGAAGCATGATTCACAAACTTTAGCCTGTATCAGAATCACCTGGAGGGTTTGCTAAAACACAGATTGCTGTGCCCACTCCTGCTTCTATTTTAATAGGTCTGAGATGAAACCTGAGAATCTGCATTTGCAGCAAGTTCCCAGATGCCAAAGCTTCATGTTCAGAGGCTACACTTTGAATGCCATTAACCTAGACAAAGAACAATTGCTAAAGAAAGAAAGATCAGTGAGCTAAGGTGCAAATTCACATCACCTCCATTTATGTGGGAGTCCAGTTCCCTGACCTTCGAGCAGCATGCTGGGAAATAATACAGGGAAGTGGAGTGTGAGCAGACCAGCTACTTGAGTGACCTCTCTTTTCTGCTGGTTCTCAAAATACTCATAGTAAAATTATCAAGAAAAAGAAAGTGAAATCATGGGCTAAACACGATCATTTCTAGTCAGCTAGCTCTTACAATCCCCTTACTTGCATCCTGGTTCCATTTCTATTTTATCTGTAAAGCAAAACAAAACACTAGTCTCAGTGAGCAGCCACCTAGCTGCTCAGAGTGCCAGGCATCATGGGCACCTAAACAGAGAGCTGGGTTCAAGGCAACGATAAGAAAAATGGGAAAAATCGAACCTCCTCAGTAGCATCACTGTATGGATAGTTTCACCCTGCTGCTGTGTTGTCCAGCACACACATAAATGTTGGCCCTTTATCATGACGGTCATATTTTCTGACTCTCCTAAAAAGACCTTTCAATATGTTAACTATCACTGTTTGATCGAATGGGTAAAGCCATTACTTCAAGAAATCTCTATCAAGCAGCTCCAATGTGTCAGATGTATCCTATCCACAATCATATACAAAACAGTATCCTGTTCATTCTAAATACTTGGACTTGGAAGTTTTTTACTTTATGAGAACTTAAAAGAATACCTGCCTCCAAAATTGGCTAATGAAGGAAATTGAGAGGATGTGTTTACTAACTAACCACAGACTTTCTTCTGACAGACACTAAAATAACAGAATGGAGGAAGCAAGGGGAAGCTATTCTCCAGACACCCAGGCCTTGTATCATTAAGGATCTACCTCCGACCAGCCTAAAAACCACAGACTCACTTTTCCTGCAAATCATTATATTTATGAAACCAAACAATAGGGAACAAACTTGGCCCAGGGTACCCTATTTTCAGGCTATCATGATGTCACCTTTAACCCACTGGGTCAGTTGGAAACTAATTAACTTGGTAATAAGATACACCTTCAATTCCTCAGCTGGAGTCCTCAGTGGATGCTGTGAACTCTCCCTACTACCCACTAAGCCTCTATATTGACCAAACCTCAATTTTGAAATACAGAATAAAAGCACCAACTTCTGGGTACAACAAGTATATGGCTGAATTTCCGAAAAGGTTCTTGTCTTTACCTTCAGTAGTGCCTTTATTCCTTCCTCCTCTCAGTCTTTCTTGTTTGCAAGAGGGTCTCATTACCACATTCTAGGGGCTGGGTGGAGATCTGAGCAACATATAGCACAGCCCACAGTGTTACAAGAAAAACCTGAGGCCCATGAAGTCTGAGCACGCTGCCCAAAGTCCAGTGCTCTTGAGGTCACTAAGGAAGGATGCTGATGTTCCCCACCCACTATATTTTCCTTGCACAATTGGCCGCCATATTTTACTAAACAGGAACTTCAACAAAGAATTCAGTATTAGATTTTATGAAGACCCCTGAACTTCATAAACTTCCCATGCCAGTCAACAGTGGTCATTGG
>NW_004567163.1:343495-346822 GCF_000260355.1 Condylura cristata
CGTGCCCCTTCTGCCGCTGCTGTTTTTCCTGCTCGGCGCTTCCTGTCGTCTCCGCTCTCGCCCCTGCCGCGGTCGGCTCCCTGCTTTTTTGTTGGGGGGCCTGTCTGCCGACTCGGTGAGAAGGGGGGGGAGGGCTCTGCTCCCCCCTGTGCTTCGGTGTTGCATCGCCGGACCTAGCTCTCCCAAGCCTGCCTGACCCGCCCCGCCCCGCCCTGCCCTGCCCTGCCCTGCCCTGCCCTGCGGCCTCACAAGCCGCGCGGGTGACAGCACCTTGCGGGGAATACGCGAGGCAGGTGGGCTGCTCTAACCCGGCGGAAATTAGGCCCAAGGCCAGCCACAGCTCTCCCGGCGCCCAGGACCTGCATGACTGGGCTGGCGGCCCCTTCGGCACAAGCGGAGCTGGTGGCAGGGCCCGGCAAAGCGGGGGTGCCCCTCTGCCCGGGGCTCAGCAGCTGTCCTCTGCGGAGTGTGGGGTCTCTCCTCTCCCTGACTGACCATCCTTCCCTGCGAGGTCCCGCTGCCTGCCCTCTGAGTCCAGGCTGACGTGCCCACCAACGCCCATTTTGCCCGGCAGCCTTTGCATCTTTGTGTCCGTGGACATCCCACACCTGCGTGACGTGGCTTTCGCACCAGTCGTGACGATCTGTGATCGTGTCCACCCCGAGAAGCCAGAGCAGCTAGGCGGGTCCCAGGACCCACGGACTCAGGGTCAGCCTGAGCGTGGACACCCTCTGTCCTCACAACAGGCCCTAGAGGGAGCCTGCCGGCCGGGGCCCAGCATGGTACCATGTAAGCCCGTTCAGTGGCTGCGAAACAAGAGCCCCGCGACGGCCACGGGCCCAGTGAGGTGTCCCCCGGCTGCTTCACACACGAGGGGGCCGTCAGGTCCTGGACAGACCCAACTTGCACAGGTCCAGCCCAGGTGCGAGGTCATGTCACAGCCCACCTCTCAGGAAGGAGGCGACAGGCCGGGTAGAGTGCGGTGGCGCCCGCCTGGCGCCCTGTGCAGGTCTCCCGCCGGCCCGCCCTGGCTCGCCATGGGCTCCCGATGCCCACCTGCGTCTGCATGTGGAGGGCCCCATCTGCCTGGCGGCTCTCAAGGGCCCCAAGTGACCAGGCGCCCGCCTGGCTGACACCAAAGTTGCAGCACGGGGAAGGCCAGGACTGAGGCGGCTGCGCCAGCCCTGGGGCGGGGCAGGGGGTGCCGGGCGGGCTCTGCCACCACGAGTCAACGCCCCCGAAGGCTGACGGGGCCCAGGACGCGCCACCCCAAACCATGGCCCTGGGCCTGGTGCCCGGCGCAAGTGAGGAGTTGGGCAGGAGGCAGAAGGGGGTGCCCCTTGGCCCCCAGGCAGCACGTGGGGTCCCATGGGTAGCCCCTCGCACCCGGGGAAAGGAGCCTCGCCCCTGAGCCTGCCCGGAAGGCAGCGAGGGGCACAGGCAGGTGGCACCCCACCCCCGCAGCCAGGGCCCGCCCCAGGCCACCGCGGGGCCCCAGACAAAAGTGCATCTTCCTTATTGTTGGTGCCAAACGCTGGCCTTCCTGGCGTACAAACAAGGCCTCAGGCCCCCGCGTGGACATTAGCGAACACGCTCACTGGACGCTGACCGGGAACGCCCATGTCTGACCGGCCTTGCGCTCGCCCCTCCCAGCCTCCTTTCCTGGGGGCCCCCCTCCACCCCTGAAGCTTGCCGCACCCACCGGGGAGCTGAGGAAGCTGCTGGCCTGACCCCTGGCCGCCCAGCGTCTTCTTCCAGGTCCAGCATGTGGATGCCGAGACTGACCCTCCCTCGTGGCCACGCGCCCCACCTCCGTCACGCCGCACCAGGCTCAGGCCCGGCTGGGCGTCCGGCGGGTCTTCTCCCTCAGTGGGCACGCTGGAGAGCGTGCTGAATGGAGAACAGAGGCGCCTCCTCATCCGCCAGCGCGCACAGCCGGAGGGGCCACGGGAACGCCCCTCTGACAGGCCGCGTCCGCCCAGGCCCGGCCGGAGGCCCTGGGGGTTTCTCCGCCCGCGAAGGTGGTCGTACTCCCTTGTTAGCTGTAAAAATGTGCCAGCCTCCGTCTAACAAAACCTCAGCTGAATGAATCTCTGCAGGTGGCGCTGGCTTTTCTCGAGCATGTGACCAGGACGACCTCCGAGGCGTGGGCCGCGGGCCGGCGGCTCCTGCGAGGTCACGCAGGGTAGGTTCCTCCAGAGCGTCCCTCTGGGCTCTTCCAGTCTGTGTCGCCTGAGCGTGTGGCCCTGAAGCCAGTCGGGCCCCGCGAGTGCCCCGAGAAACTCTCACCGCCACCGTGGGGACGACGTCGGCCAGACTCAGTTGCCCCCGAAGAGCCTCTCCTGCGCCCCGCCAGGCCTCGCCCCGTCTCCTCGCGCAAGGCCGCTCTTCTGGGGCCCAGGGCACTGCCCCGTTGCTCGACCCATGGAACAAGCCCAGGTGTCCTCTTTATTTCAGCGTCCACGGCCCTTCCACCCGCCACGTGTCCTTAATCTGGTCTTTTTCTCCACTAACCTGTGTTGTCTCACCGGGAGCCGGGGCCGGAGGACGAGGGCGGCAGGCGGCTGGGGCTGCCAGGTGCTGTGCTCTGACGGCCACTTGGCGAAGAGGCGGGACACCAAGCAGGCCCACTGGCCAAGCGGCGGTTCCCGGCCCTCCGTGGCAAGGGCACTTGGGGTCGTGGGCCCCGGCGGGCAGTGCCAGCCTGGGGAGACTCACGTGCTGGAGCCCAGCCTCTCGGGGAGCCCCATGATGGCACGGAGAGGCAGAAATATAGGGGGCCTCTGTCCTTTCTGAAGACAGGTCTCAAACAAACCACCTTTCCATGCCAAAGGCTCCCCAAAGTTGCCCCACATTTCCAAACATGACTGAAGCCACAGCACGCGCCATGAGTGTGCCAGTCTGCGGTCCAGGAGAGCTGGTTTGGTCTGCAAGAGGCCACAGGCTGAATGGCCACTGGTGATGGCACGTGTGCACCTGCTTTCTCGCGAGCCAGCCAAAGGCCAGGCAGTGACCACCTCTCAGAGCCACACACAACCGCCTGAGGCCAGAGACACCAGCCCAGTGAAAACGGCCTTCAGGTCTCAAGGCACAACTAAGGAAGGTCCTCCCCGCCGCTGGGGCACCCCGAGGCAGGGGGCCCAAGCCAGGGGTGCAGAGTCAGGGGGCACCGAGTCGGGGGGGCTGAGTCAGGGGGGCCCCAAGTCAGCAGGTGCAGAGTCAGGGGACCCCAAGTCAGAGGGTTCTGAGTCAGGGGTGCAGAGTCAGGGGGCCCTGAGTCAGAGGTGCTGAGTCAGGGGTGCAGAGTCAGGGGGCCCTGAGTCAGAG
>NW_004567163.1:346922-350568 GCF_000260355.1 Condylura cristata
GGGGGCCCTGAGTCAGAGGGTTCTGAGTCAGGGGTGCAGAGTCAGGGGGCCCTGAGTCAGAGGGTTCTGAGTCAGGGGTGCAGAGTCAGGGGGCCATGAGTCAGAGGTGCTGAGTCAGGGGGGCCTAAGTCATGGGGTGCAGAGTCAAGGGGTACAGAGTCAGGGGGTGCCGAGTCGGGAGACCCCAAGTTAGGGGGACAGTGATTTAGGGGGGCCTGATTCAGGGGTGCCTGAGTCAGGGGGTACAGAGTCAGGGAGCCCCAAGTCAGGGGGGCGCCAAGTCAAGGGGTACAGAGTCAGGGGTGTACAGAGTCAGGGGACGCCGAGTCAAGGCACATCCAGCAGACACAGGGCAAGTCAGGGCCTCCCAGCGGGCTCATGCCTGTCTCCCCCATAGACTTTTCATGAACACTGAAGACACAGCGAGGCGGAGGGACCATAGACGCCACGTGAGAAGCGCCGGCGATCTTACGGGATCGTGCGTGCCAAGCCAGGTCACCAGCAAAGGCCAAAGCGACTGATTCCCACGAAAACAAAACTCGCTGGGTCTTCAGATTTCCAAGCGGACCGGGCTGGGCTCGCCAGAGTGCACTCATCTCCCGCCACGCTCCCTCCCCTGGGCCCCAGCGTGGCCCAGCAGGGCCCCGCTGCACCCGCTGGCCCAGATGCCAGGGTCCTGGCCCAGGGGCGAGGGCTGTGTGGGCTCTGGGTGCTCTCCAGTTCTGCCAGTGCTCCCCAGCCACGCCAGCAGGTGCTCCCTGGCATCCGGGCTCCTCACCAACAGAGAACACACATCGCGGGCACCGGGACCCTGCGGCCAGGGCGCTGGAGAGGTGACACAGCTGTGCAACTTCTGTCGACCGACAAATTCCGGAAGGAAGGGGAAAGCTCTGAAAAATCAGAACTTCCACTAACTTATGTTACGACCTCCCTTTTTTGTATAGTCATAACATCTGAGCAACCACCAGCTTACACCTGGATTACCTTAGCTCCATAAAGTGGCTACCCGGCCAGGGCAAAGTACGAGCCGCCCCAGGGCAGGAAATTACTCTGTGTCCAGAGACAAAAGGCAAGTTCCAGAGCATCAAGACTCCAGGGAAGTTTCCTTGGGTTTTTTTTTTTAACAAAAAGCAAACCTCTGATAGAACTCCCAGGGCGCAAGGACTCATGGACAATTTCCTAATATTATTGGCACAGGTTTTGCTTAACACATGACTGTGTGACTTCCTCTTAATTTACCCTTTTTTTAAACAATCTCTAACTAGTCTTAATTAGTTAATGACTCTTAATCTCTGCTAGTCTTAATTAATCTTTCCCTAAAACAAACACTAGCTACTCTCTGCTAACCTTAAGTTAGCCATCAGCTTCTCCTTAGACAATCACTGATGACTCTGCTAACGCAATTTATTCCTTCCCTAGGACCCCTAAATCCCTTGCTAACAGCTCGTCCTTCCCCAGACCCCTTATCCTTTGAGCCATAGTTAAACATCCGTATACGTGAAAGTTATCACAAGTGTGTAGAGTCTAGTGTGCCATAAAGTGTCAGGAAGAGGACGCATCATTCCCCTCTTCCTTTAGAACTTTCATGATGATTTCTCATTAACTTACCTGCTGCATTACTGTAACCACTTGCTAACCAGTATAAATAAAGACCTGCTGAAAGACGAGCAGGAAGACGAGCACCCAACTCCGACTCCCGTGTCTCCCTCACGCCTGCTCCCCTCCAACCCCCCTTGGAATCTCCGCTGGCCAGCGCGCTCCCACCTTGAGGCCCTGCCTGCCTGTTTTGCCCTCTGACAGCCTGTGGTTGGGGCTGGTCCCCAGGAGAGGACAGCAGCAGCTGCAGGCTCCCTGCTGCAGACTCTCCAGGGTCTGGGCGGGCCTGCGGAGGGCGCCATGAGCAGTGGGAGAGGAGGGTTGGGCCAGAGGCGAAGCTGTGATTGGCACAGAAACTGTTTTTCGGTCCTGACTGTAACTTCGGATCTTCTGTTTAAACCCAAGAACGGGCCGACCACAGAGGCCGAGACAGGCGCCCTGGGCGCGACTCTGCAAGTGCAGACCGTCCAGCCCTGGCCAAAGGCACGCCGCTGGGCGTCAGGACAGGCAGCCGCTGGGCAGCCCGCAGTGTCTGTGCTGCGGAAGGCAGGGCTGGTCTCGGCTGCGGGAGCCGTCGGCGGCTGGCTGCCAAGTCTAGGCCTGGCTCTAACTCAAACACAAAAGGCAAAAGCCGCACTGCCAAGGAGAATACAATGAAGGCGCGCTGGGCCTGTGGAGGCCGCCGCCTGGCCTGGTGCTGGGGGCGGCTCCTCCCTCTTCGCTGACATGGGCCGCGCCAGACTGACAGCAGAAGGCGGCAGGGGCTCGCGGGTGCCTGCCTGCGGGTGTAGGAACCCGGCACGACGCGGAAACAGGCGCACAGAGGGTCTGACTGAGCTGCGCCGCAGGCACACACCCGACGGCTGAGGTCACGAGTGACCTGGCTGAACCATTTGAAAGATCAAAATGAAAGCTCACTCCCTTAGACCCAGTGTTTATTTTTACTTCTGAAAATTTGTCAAAAAAATTATAGGACCCCAACATGGAACGTGTGTGTGTGTGTAAAGGGAATTATATGATAGAGCAAAGGCACGCGATTGGTCAAGATCAGTGAGTGGAACTACCAGACTCCATGGGTGAGCACTCAGAAGCTGGACCGTGCTTCCAGCAGCACTAAAACAAACCAAAGTGAGCGCCACTTCCAGCAGATGCTAAGGACAGACGGGAGGGCTGCTGGGGACCGCGCACGCTGCGGGGTCACGGCGCTCTGGCGCCTGAACATGCATTTTCTGATTACACTGAGTTGCAAAGAGAAAATGACAAACACAGTGTTTAAACGCCCAGCTCAAAGCAGTCAGAGAGCAACGATTTCTTTTTAACCCACCTTACACTTGAAGCAAGGATTTCTGAACAAAAATAATAAGTATCTGAATGGAAGTATAAAATGAATTTGCGGCATTACTGAGTTTCATGTAGAACTAGAAATAGAAACTGGAATTGAAATGTCCACTTAGGAGATAAAATCTGAATATCTGGAACATGAAAACCCCATGACCTCTCCTTGCCTACAAAAAAAGCAACTACAGTGACGCTGGCCAACTGATTTAGAATACAGAGACGTGATTGAAAAGTGTGCTGACCCCTCCCATTAGACAGTGTTGATTTACAAAACAAAAGAACAAATATAAAAACTGCATTTCATATACAACCTGAGTAACTAAGTTCCCTGGTTGTGCTCTCACTGACGAGAAGGGCACACAGAGTGAACGCACAGGAAAGACCACGCGATGCTTATAAGTAGGTAGAAGAGTACATGTTTCCGTGTGTTTTCTATTTCTCAAAATATGGTTGCTGTAAGCATTGACAGACATGTCGTATGAAAACACGTTATTTTCCATTTTAGAGTAAGTTTTGCAGGTGTGCACTGGACGCTCAAGCGCTTCACATTCCTCACACTCTGAAAACTTTCCTGAAAGCTCTAGTGACGTCCTTGTTTCGCAGGCTGTAGATGAGCGGGTTGAGCACAGGGGAGATGATGGTGTAGAACACGGAGACCACTTCTTCCTGCTCCGGGGAGTGGTAGGACTTTGGCAGAAGGTACTTGAAGATG
>NW_004567163.1:352383-364569 GCF_000260355.1 Condylura cristata
CCAGGTTAGCGCTTCTATGTTAGGCAGCTGGGTGATCAGAACACACCTCTTAAACACATTTCCGGAGAAAAGCTCCTACTTACGCATAGGGAACAAGCAGTCCTGCTTACGACGGGTTGTTGACAACTGTCTAATGTCTCGCAGCATCAGAAACGCAGACTGCCTGGGCAAAGAGCTTAATAGCTGCCCCTGTTGCTGCAGCAGCCCAAGGCCTATTTACTGCTCCTCGGGCATTCCTCAGAGGGGCGGCCCCATGTGAGGTTGGCCCTTCAGGTAAAGTGGCGGCAATGATGTCCCTGTCCTCCACCACCCCGAGGACAGGCGGAGCCATCTCACAGGGGTGTGCTTCTCTAGTCAGAAAGTGCACCTCAAGAGGTGTGAGCTCAAAGGGTGGAGTGGATATTAACAAAGTTTATATTTCAAACTTGTTGCTTGCAAAATAAGAAATCTATCCATTTGCAAAGGAATAGGGCAAAAAAAAAAATCAGAGAGGAACTAAAAGACAGCCAGAAAACAACAAAGTAAATGGAAATAAGTACACACCTACAGCAATCACTTTAAATGTAAATGGCAATTATACTTTCAAAAGACATGGAGTGGCTGAATGGATAAGAGACACCACTCAGCTATTTGCTGCCCACAAAAGACACACTTCAGGTGTAAGGACACAGAGACATAAGGGAGGGAGAGGTAAATGCAGTTGCAAGTGAGCAGAATGTTGGTAGAACTGTATTCATACCAAAAACATAGACACTGAAACTAAGACCATAAAAATCCAAAGAACAGTATATGTTGATATATAGGGCTGAACCAACAAGAATATGTAATGTCCTAATATATTTTCAACCTCAAACATAACCAAAATATATAATGCAAATATTAACAAACCTAAAAACAAATTGACAATACAATAATTTAGGCAATATTAGTAACCCACTTACATCATGGGCACATCACCTACACATAATAAGGACATATTGGCCTTATATGGTACATTAGACCACACCGACTTAAAAGAAATTTAGAGCATAAAAGGGAATATATTAAATTAATAGAATTGCAATCACATTGAGCATCTTTGCCAACTACCACTGCATGAAACATGAAACTGAGTACAAACACAAAACTAGAAAAATCACAAAACTTGAAGAACAAACAATATGCATGAACAACTATTCAGTCCATGACAATGTCAAAGGCAAAGTTATACACACAGATTTGCAGAGAAAAACAAATGGAAATACAATATACCAAACTATACAGACTGCAGCAAAGTTGTCTCTAAGGGAAAAGTAGAACAATGCAGGCCTTCATCAAAAACCACAAACATATCCAAAACATCAGCTATCTACAAAAAGGAACTAGAAAAAGCACAAGCAACGTGCAAAGTGAATAAAATAATGGAAATATATATCAGAGTATCAATAAATGGCACAGGCTGAAATGATAATAGAAAAGTTAAATGAAGTTATGAACAGCATTTTTGAAATCAAACTGGAAAACCTATATCTAGACTCAGTAAAAAAAAAAAATAAAAGAGAGAGGGCATAAGTAAATAAAATAAAAAACGGGGAAGTCAAAATGAACACCTGAGAAGCACAAAGGTCCGTAAGAGGCTACTAGAACACATAGCTGGCAACAAGCTGGAAAACGTAGATGAAGCAGATCTAGTTTTAGAATCACGAAGAATCTCATGACTGAATCGTGAAGAGGCAGAGAATCAGAGTAGACTTATTATTAGTAAGGATTTTGAAGTTGTAATCAAAAACCTCCCCCAAAATAAAAGCCAACTACTTCACTGGTAAATTATACCCAAGGTCCAATACATATCCTTCTCAAAACTGCTCCAAAATCACACTACTATGTCAGTATTGCCCTGGCGTAAAACAAAAAACTACAGGTAATTAATCTTGACGAACACAGATTCAAAAATCCTCAACATATTAGTAAATGCAACTCACAGTGGTATGAAATACTTACACACAATTTTTTTTTTCATGTATTCCAGGAATCCGAGGATGGCTCAACATCTCTCAATGAAGGATTAAAATCTTATGTGCACCCGTATAAATGCAGAAAAATCATTTGATGACATTGAGTCTTATGGAAAAAAAAAAAACTCAAGAAACGGGGTGTGGAGGGAAAATACATCCACGTAATAAATACATCCACATAATAAAGCACAAATCAGCGTCATACTCAATAGTAAAAAGCTGAAAGTTTTTCCAACAGGATCAGGATTAAGTCACCACCACCCACTCTCCCCACCTGTATCAACATAGTATTGGAAGTACTTGCTAGAACAGTTAATCAAGGAAAAGACAGAAAGGCATTTAAACTGGAAAGTAAGAAATAACAGCGCCACTATGTTGGGATGATAGGGTTTTATATTTAGGAAGTCCTAAAGAATCCACCAAACACTGTCAAAATGAGTAAACAAATACAATAAAGTTGTAAAATCAATACACGAAATTCAGTAGAGCCTCCATATAACAATCAGAAAATAAATTAGGAAAGTGTCACAAAAGCAATACTTTCAAAAAGAGTAAAATACTGTGAAATGAATTTAATCAAGGAAGTGAAACATCTGTCCACAAAATCTGGACAACATTGATAAATTGAGACTACAAATCAATGAAAAAAAATCTTTATATTCATGGACTGGGAGATTCAGCATTGGCAAATACCCACATAACCAAAGCAATATGCCAATGTAATGCAATGGCCATCAAAATTCCAATGCCATTATTCACAGAAACAGTACAAAAATTACTAAAAGTCGTATGGAGCAAAGGTGCCCAAAGTTGCAACAATCATGAGAAAAAAAGGAAGAAATCTGGAGGCGGCAAGCGCCATGTTTCAATCAGTGGAAACAACGCACAACACACAGCTAGCGTGATCAGGAGTCAGTTTGCGTGGAAACAGACACGCATGCGTCTGACGCCGCACCCCGCCCCTCCGCTCACCCACTGACCTGCTGCGCCGACCGGCCCGACCGCTCGTGCCTGGCGGAGGCGGCGCGTCTTTCGTGGCGCTGGGAAAACGGGCCCAACGCGGGAGGAAATGAAACTACACCAGTACCTCAACCCCTCACAATAAATGACTCACATTGGAGGGAGGTTCTGAAGGTGCTACATGGCACCCTAAGACTCCTTGAAGTAACACAGTTGGTAAGCTAGTCCTAGCTCTAGTGTTGGATTCCTGTCAATGACCCCAAAGATAGGCGATGACAGAAAATGGAAGTATGGGACTACCTCAGAGGAAAAACCTTCTACACAGCAAAGAACAGGATGAGGGTAACGACTGAAGGAGAGAAAAGGGGCGGGGGGGAATGTTAGCCCCTAGGCCCCTCGGTCTGGGTCTCTGACTCACCCTGGGCCCAGAACGGAGGGCAGGCAGACAGCATTCCTGGTGCCAGCTCCTGGAACTGGCTGAAACTAGACCCTGATCTCAGCTCCTGACTCATGACTGAGACATCTGTTCTGAGAAACCATCCTTGAGTGCTTGCTCTCCCTGTGTGGCCCGCATGCCTGCAGGAGGGCTCGACCCCAGCTAGCTGGCTTAATAAACTCTGCTTGCTTGTGCATCTGTGGTCCTGTTCTTTGTCGCGGGGGACAACCAGGTGATTTCGGACCCTAACACTTTGAGTCTATATCTGTGAGGGGTTAATGCTGAAATACACAAAGCACTCACAAAGCTTAATCAGAAAGCACGAGCCAGCCGATGCAGGGCCTGACCAAGGGAAGGCTGCCCCAGATGCACTCGTTGCCAGCAACTGCGTGCAGACGCGATTTGCTCAACCTTAGGGAGATGCAAGTCAAAACTGAGCTGGATGTCGCCTGCCGCATCTGAGGACCATGCGATCCAAATAAAAAAGTCAAGACTGAGATTAGACAGAAAATATGGACGTATTAATCTTGCACTTACATGAGGAATCTGAACAAAATGCAATTCACAGACGCTAAGAACTAACAGTGGTTAAAAGAGGTGTGGGGATTTGGGGTGAGAGGAACTGAGGGTAACCCTAAAGCAGCACTGTGCGGTGGGAGTAGGCAAGAGAACTTTTAGGCCAATTCACTATTCATAAAAGTATTGAAGCATTAGGTTATATACTTGAATCCAATTATTGTAGCAACTATGGCTCACAAAAAAATGTCCATGTTATTTAATGAAAGCAAATTGAAACATATAATGAATAAATCAATATTTATTCAATAAAATTATGTCTAGTTTTAAAGCAAGGATTATCTTAGGAAATTTTCTTTGAAACTATCTATGTAAATATTCAGTGACTCATTTACACTTGTACTTTTAGAAGATTACAAAATTCCTAGTAAAACAAATTCTAGCACTATTTGAAGGCATTGCTTGCCAATATGATAATCAAAGGTGCAAAAAATAAAGGAACAAAAATACTAATATATTCCATTAATAATCAATATCCCCACTGACACTGCCATTGAGCACCAGGTATATTTGACCATATTTATGTATTGCCATTGGTACAAGATAAATATTTGATCTATGTTGTATTTCTCACATATATGCAGTATGCAAAAAAGGCACATGATGAATGTGCATACATAAATATTTCATATTCCATCTCAGAGAAAATGCACAACTCCTACACATTTACAGCTGATACACACTTCACATTCCTCACACCCTGAAAACGTTCCTGAAAGCTCTAGTGACGTCCTTGTTTCGCAGGCTGGAGATGAGCGGGTTGAGCATGGGGGTTATGATGGTGTAGAACACGGAGACCACTTCTTCCTGCCCAGAGGAGTGGTAGGACTTTGGCAGAAGGTACTTGGTGATGGCAGCCCCGTAGAACAGCAACACCACAGTCATGTGCGAAGAGCAGGTACCCAAGGTTTTCCTAAGAGCCTGGCCTGACCCCATGCCCAGCACGGTGGACAGTATGCTGCCGTAGGAGCCCAGAATGGCTGAGATGGGAGGGAGGAAAAAAATCACACCACTGACAAAAACACCCTTTTCATACTGGGAAGTGTCAGCACAGGCCACTTTCAGGAGCGCTGGGATCTCACAGAAGAAGTGATGGATTTCCCTGGAGGCGCAGAAAGGGAGAGTCAGAGTGTAGGCCACATGGATCAAGGCGTTGAAGAACGCACCCAGCCAGGTCACCAGCACCAGGAGCGCACAGACCCGGGGACGCATGAGGACGGGGTAGCGCAGAGGCTGGCAGATGGCCACGTAGCGGTCATAGGCCATCACGGCCAGCAGCAGGCACTCGGAGCCAACAAGGACATAGAAAAGGAACATCTGGAGGCTACACCCAATGAAGGAGATGCGACGGTCCCCAGACAGAAAGACCAGGGCCATCTTGGGGACAAACGTGGAGATGTAGAGGAGGTCCATGAGGGACAGCTGGCTGAGCAGAAAGTACATGGGCGTGTGGAGAAGAGGGTCGGCCCAGATGAGGATGATTATCACGGAGTTGCCCAGCAGGGCCACCAGGAGGACCAGCACCGTGAGTGTGAACAGGACCCAGGGCACCGGGGTGACACGGAACAGATCCAGGAGGACGAAGTCGCCGCCCGAGGTCTGGTTGCTCAGCCAGGACATGCTGGGGTTGTAACTTGTAACCTTGGAGATAGATTCAAAAGTTTTGTATTCACAGTTTCTATGTGGTTTTATGTAATAATCATGCATCGCTTTCTAACACCTAAAGTCTCGTTACTTCCCTTAAGCTTTTAAGTTTAGTAAATAACTTGCCTTTTACCAGCCCTTACTGATGGTTAAGAGAACACCTAATGGGAATGCAAATTGGTCCAGCCACTGTGGAAAGTGGTGTGGCCCCTCTAGTTACTAAAAATGGATCAGTCACACTCTTAGGAACCTTCCAAAAGGACACATTAAATCAAAAACATTAACTCAAAAGGGTACGTGCCCCCATGTTCATCGCAGCACTATGTACAACAGCTGAAACACGCAGAGGACCCAGACGCCCCCCACTGATGACTGGGTCACAAGGGGGTGCTATGTCCACCCGGAACACGAGCCAACAGTGGGAAAAATAGAAACTCAGGCCGCTGAAGCAAAGCCAGTGGAGATGGGAGGGATTATCTGTGGTTAGTGAGATCAGTCAGGAGAAAAAAGAAAAATATCAGATGGTGGAACAGGGAGACGAAGAAAGGGGTGGGGTCGGGCGAGAGTGGCCAAAGTGGCAGTGGAAGTATAAACTGGAGCTGGTCCTCAGGCCGGGAAGGGGAAGGGGTCAAGACAGAGGGACGACGGCAAGCCGGTGGGGCCGGCTGAGGGGTCGCAATCGCATGGGGACAGCCTCTGAGGGGAGAAATGGAGCATAGCGCACACAGGAGCAGAGACGCGAAAATCGGTGACTAAATTAATTTGAAAAGAGGCCGCCAAAGACAGAGCCGCCGACGGGGAATGGCATCATTCTTGCTGGGCGAAACGTATATGTGTGTACACATTTTCTGTCAACGTTTTTTAGGGACGGAAACTCCCAGGCAATTAGCCAAAGTCCGCGGAGCTACGACGGCTGCGGTGCGGCTCGTCGCGTCGACACCCCGGCGCGAGGCCGCGGCCGGCTCAGAGCGCAGAGGAGCTGAGGCGGGCGAGCGGCGTCTCAGAGGCGACCGGCAGCTGCCCGCGCTCTCGCCGCTCCCACAGGGGAGGTTATAGGGGGCCAGGCGGTTTCCAGAGGAATTGCAGCTCCGTCCAGAACTCTGCTCTGAGGACAAACTGCTCCTCCAAGAAGCTCCTTTAAAGGCATATTTAGGTAAGCGCTAAACCGAAAACCAGACTATTCCATACAAGAAGCTGTAATTCATGCACTGAGCGTGTCGGTGACCTGTCTTATCAGAAATGGCCGCGCGGCAGCGGTCACTCGCGAGCGCCGCTGTTGCTGGGGGCCGCGCGCTCGCCCAGACGCGACTCGCTGCAGCCTGCGAAGGGAGTCTCTGAGGAACAGGCTTGGCGCGTGCCAGTGTGCACAAAGACGTGCGCCCGTGACCGCAGTGAGAGCGGAACTCCAGGCCCCAGCCCGCGGGAAACCGTTCTCCTACCTGGGGAGCTCGGCAGCGTCCGGCGGGGAGCCCCGCGTGGCGCCTGCGCCGCTTCCTGCCCCCCTGCCGCGGTCCAAAGAGAGCCCAAGCGACAGCGACAGCTGGAAGACGCAGCCTCAGGGGGCTTCGGCAGCCCCCGACGGGTGCAGAGCGCGGGGCTAAGTTCCTGACTGCTTCAACCGCTCCCCGAGGGCAACACCACGTCCAGCACTGACCAGTTTCAAGGACGCAGGAGGCTGGTCGCTAGAAAGCTGCATTTAGCCACGTGAAAACACGCGTCGCTGAAGGCAACAGAGAAGAGCTGACGCGGGCAGGCGCGGTCGTGCCGCTCACAGTATCGGAAAGGCCCGGAGCCCGCGGGCCGGGAGGCCACACACCCGCAGCGCCCGCCGCGCCGCCCTGCGGCCGCAGCACCGCTGGTCCCCACACAGACGCCCTCGATCCGGAGCCCACACGGCAGGATTCCAAGATCACCGATATGGGGATTTTTTCATGAAATCATAAAGCTCTATCAATGTCCTTTGCTGTTCAAGGGCAGTTGCCGGATATCTCAGTTATGAAAGAGAGAAAAAGCATTGAGTCAGTGACACGTCTGAATATTTTCTTAAAAGAAATTATACAGAAATTTCCCTTGTTTTTTTCTAAAATGCCTGTTCTTGAATCCCATTATTACCTGCTACATACTACCCTCAACGTTTCCAAACAAGCAAGCAAACATCCCAGTGTCGGTCTTAGGGAGATTTTTGTATAATTACGTTTTACTCATAGTGTTTAAAACAGTGGGCAACCCGAGAAATGAAAGGATTTGCAAGAAGTCATTCAGATATTCACCAGTGGTAAACATTGACTTGGAGATGACTCTCCTCAATTACCTTCTGGGAAGAAACCTATCTTTGGTAACTGAGGGCCATGAATAGCAGCAAAATCCACCAAAAGAACACAGTTGCTGTATTTCTGGGAAGGGCGCAAGTTACAGCGCCCTTAAAGGAGCCTGGGCCCCCCAGCTTACGGAAAGACACCCCCAGTGGAGCCAGACCCATGGCCCGCAACACCTCCCTGTCTCCCCACATCAAGCTAACACTGTCCACCTTGGAGCTGGGGATCAGGCCTTTTTGAATGGGAAGCCAAGTTGTCAAAATTGCCTGTTATATAATAGTAGCTGACGTAAAGCAATAAAATGCCGGCAGCCACCCACTCGACACCTTATCCTGACTCAGTAGAATGCGTCAAGGAATTTTATGAGTTTCCAGGCTGCCTTGCACTGAGTTTGGCTGAGGTTTCCCACCTTTTCCACTGGCCTAGAGCATCCTCTTGTCACCCGCTGAGGAGTAAAAGCACACGTCTCCAACAGACTCCTAGGAAAACACGCCTGCTCACTGCAAGGAGCGAGACCAGTGCTGCTCGGAAAGGCTGCGGGTAAGTCCGAGTCCGCCCAGCCTCGGCGGCACAGTGAACGAAGGTTACACACCTGGGTGCACTGCCTCGAGAGTCCGCGGCTCATCTGCTGCCCCCCAGGCAGCCTCCGAGGGGCCGTCCCCATCTGCACTTGGTCCCTGAGGTAAAGCACGGAGACGAACCCCCGGTGCCCCATGACCCACAAGAACGCCTGCAGCTGTCTCACAAAAACATGCCGTCCCCACCTCAGGGGACACTATTTGTCAAGCGATGAGCATTCAAGAGTGAGTAGATATTCAATGTGAGCTTTTTCCTCAGTAAAAAAAAAAAAAATTGTATTTCTAATGAGAAGCATTTGGGTCGTCAAGTGACTATACCTGCACTTCCCATAGGAAATACTGGCCCCAGAGGAAAGCGACTGACTTTTCATTAAACGATCAGAGATTTGCTGTCTCAGGATGAACAAAACGCTGTATCTAGAGAGAGGCAAATGCAGACAGCCCAGCCTCGTTCTGTCGTGTCAGAGCAGCCCCACAGGCCCGCACGGGGGAGAACACTTCACACTCCGTCCTTCCCCTGCTGGCCGAGCAGCCCTTGAAAGCAAAAAGCCTCTGGGGCCCAGTCAGGGAGTGCCTGGGTGGTGGCGGGAGCAGCATTTTAAAGGGACCAGGCCAGGATCCCAGCCGGGGTGACCAGCTGAAGAGGGAGGGGAGTCGTTCCTGGCTCTTCTGCGCACAGACAGCAATTGTGAAATAAACTCAGACTGGTCTCGCAAGAAATGTTAACTACAGACCCTCCCTGGTGGCACAGCGGGTTGGAGCACAGCACTGAGAAGCTGGCCTCAGCCCTGCAATGCGAGCTCAATCCCTGACCCTAGAGGCGACCCCCAGGGCGCGGCAGACCCCGCCTGTCTCCCCGCTGCCCCCTCACAGTGTGCTTCCTCCACCTGCCTGTGCGGCTCTCACGGCACATTGAAGCAAGACTCAGCTATGATACAGATTTGGAATTATTACACAAAGGTTTTTTTTCTTTGACTATAGGAAATATGTCATAACTCACAAGGGTAAAACATAACTGAAGAACACAGATTGAACAAGGAAGAAGATGGAAATTTTCAGAGTCGACAAGAATACATGATCAAAAGTATCCTTCAAACATAAAATATTGTAACAGAAATAAAATAGACTTAGATTGGCACATCAGGATACCCAACATGACTTGGGAGAGAACCAACAAGCATGAAGACTGATCAGTGCAAGATTATGAAACACACACACACACACACACAAATAACATAATATGTATACAAAAGAACAAATAAAGTGTTGGATGGTGTCAAAAGTACAATATAGGTAAAAGTTTAGGGGAAAAAGAAGGGGGGGAAGTATTACTAGAAAAAATGGCCAAATTTCTTCCAAAATCAGACACCAAAACACAAATCCAGAAAACTCATAGAACAGACCAATAGAATAGAGTTGAAAACCCTTAAGTCAAGTCACGCATTTATGGTCAACTAATCTATGACAAAGCAGCAAAGAGCGTGCCCTGAAACGAGGCGAATCTTTCAATACACGGTGCCGGGAAAACGAGACCGCTACATGCAGAAGAATGAAACTAGGTTACTACCTGGCATCATCCACAAAACCCAACTCAAAATGGATAAAAAAAAAAAAAAAAAAAACCTTGAATGTAAGATCTGAAACCATAAAATACAGGGAAGAGGCCCTCTCTGGTGGCGCAGCAGGTTACAGCACAGCACTAAGAAGCTAAAGTCGCTTCACCATGAGTTTGATCCCCGCCCCGGAGGTGACCACAGGTATCGGCAGACTCTCCTGACCCGCCCGCTGCTCCCCTCAGCGGTGGACTTCGTTGATCCTCCTGTTCTGCTCCTCGCTCTGTCTCTGAGGAGTCCTCTCACCACCCCTGCACCTCTGGCCTGTACCCCAGTTCTGTATGCATAAATTTTTTAAAAAATTGTAAAAAAAAAAAGGACAAAACTTGCAGGATCTGAGGCACACAGCAAGGGGCCAAAGGAAAAGGGCCCAGCCAGGGGCAACCCGCTCCTCGTTACTACCCAGAAGAATACGCTGACTCCAGCGAAGGGTCACATACACTCCCAGGCTCGCCCACACTGCCAGCTGCGATGTGGGCAACCTCAGCACCGACCACAGATGCCTGGGTTAACATGTGGTAACAGATAAAGTGCCGGAATACTACTCAGCTGTACAAAAGACAGACTCTTACCATTTCCAACAACATGAGGCAACAAGAGGGGTTTGTGCTGAGCTTATTCCTCAGAAGGAGAAAGAAAAAACAGAAAGATCCACTCACAGGTGGGACACAGAGAAACAAAAACAAGGAACCAACAAAACGGAGCCGACAAATACTGGAAACCTAGCTGAGGGAGTCAGGGGGGGTCAGAAGTGGGGCGCAAGGGGGGGGAGGGGGCCCAAGGGACTATGGTGACGACGGGGGGTGTGCTGGTGGGGTGTGGGCTGCAGCAACATACGGAAGATGGAGTCAACTGATATCACACACACTTCACTGTAAGTCAACGTACCTCAATTTAAAAATTGTACAATATAGACAGACCACAGTGGAGTGACAGAAGGACCATGGAAAATGCAAGAGAGCACTGCATTCGGAGCACAGTTGAAATGTGTCGCTGGTAACGCTGAAAATGCGTGCAGAGAAGGCAAGAATCAGTTCCTCTTAGAGCTGATGGCGGAAGAAGCGGGCACGCTCAGCTTCTACTGCGCCGGACAAAATGCAAGAAAGTGCCAAGCCAAGCAGAGAGCCCTCTCTGCAGCCGGGGGCCGGAGGACCTCAAGAAATAGGTTTACGATTTCTGGTGTCTCCGTGAAGCAGGGATTTCTCCACAAGAGGAATAAATATCTGGTCACAATGTGAGTTAAAATATAGGACACACTGGATGTGCTGCCTACTAACTCGTGTGTAAAATTTAGGACACTGACTGGAAAAAAACTGAAATGTCTTATCATCTAAATGGATGATAAGATCTGACCTTGAGCACCAAAATCCCAAGACATTTCCTAGCCAGCAAAGAGAAACAGTTACATTTATATTGGTACATTGGAAATTACCTTAATTCACATGAGAGAAAGTGATCTAAAGATATCATGCTTTCCCCACTGAAAAGAGGAATAAATACAATTGCATAGGAATAAGACTTTATTTCATATGTCACATGAATAACCAAGACCCTATTTACAACGTCAAAGACGACAGTGCGTGACAGGTGTGCTCACAATGCAGGCCAGGTGTGGCCAGCGGGTCCACCTAGGGCATTTGTCACGACACCACCTTTATCATGACATGAAGGACAATGAGTACAGGCACATACACGCTACGCTGCACTTCAAAGCCAGTGCTGGCCTGTGCAGGTTTGCATTGAACGCTCAACACTTCACCATACTCACGCTCTGAAAACTTTCCTGAAAGCTTGATTGACGTCCTTGTTTCGCAGGCTGTAGATGAGCGGGTTGAGCATGGGGGAGATGATGGTGTAGAACACGGAGAGCACCTCCTCCTGCCCAGGGGAGTGGTAGGACTTTGGCAGAAGGTACTTGGTGATGGCAGCCCCGTAGAACAGCAACACCACAGTCATGTGAGAAGAGCAGGTACCTAAGGTTTTCCTAAGAGCCTGGCCTGACCCCATGCCCAGCACGGTGGACAGTATGCTGCCGTAGGAGCCCAGAATGGCTGAGATGGGAGGGATGAA
>NW_004567163.1:365039-366655 GCF_000260355.1 Condylura cristata
CCCAGATGAGGATGATTATCACGGAGTTGCCCAGCAGGGCCACCAGGAGGTCCAGCACCGTGAGTGTGAACAGGACCCAGGGCACCGGGGTGCCGCGGAACAGATCCAGGAGGACGAAGTCGCCGCCCGAGGTCTGGTTGCTCAGCCAGGCCATGCTCGCTTCCCTAATTTGTAACTTTGGAGAATTTCAAAAACTTAATGTCATTGTCCATATTGAAATTTACCAAATAAATTCAATGACCAGTTTTCACCGACTCTAGTCCATTTACCTTGCTGCCCTTCTACTGTTGTTCCAAGAACATGTTTTGTCATCCAAAGGCTATATGAAGGGCTGTCAGAGACTAAAAGGACACTTGTCACGTAAGATTCAGGTCAAAATATTTTTTATGTTTATAAATAGACTAACATTTTTGTAATTAAAGGTTTCTAGAAATTGTAAATTAGAGAGTAATACTCGAGTATTTCTAAGTTATTTGCATAATTAAATCTGATTCACAGGTTTATCAATAAAGGTCATAGAGTATATTTAGAAAAATTTTTAATAATTCAGTCTTAAAAAGCGATAACTGCAATCTAAAATCTGTTCTATAATTATTTCCAGAAATTGCACACTGGCAAAAAGAAAAGACATGTCTTTCCTAGAAGTTATTACAAAAACATTAAATTAAATAAGTGCTATTCTTTGAAGCTTCTTACTTCTGTTTTGTTTTAATAGACCCAATCAAATGAGTGAGCTCACTGTGCAAGGAGATTGTGGGGTGTAAACCTTGGCGTGAATTCTCAGATGCTGTACAGGCGCCCGCTGTCCTCACCCCGGCCTCACACTCAGAGCCTGGAGAGAGGCGAAGTGGAGCCAGTGAGATGTGGGGTGGAATGAGGGGCCCACGTGGGGATCTACACATGAGCCCCTGCAGTCACAATGCTGGGTCTGACAGACTTAATATTATACATGAAAAAGAATAATGAGTCTAAAATTAAGGTGATTATAAAATATCAAATATGCTAGACAGTTACCTGCCCCCCACCCCCACCACTCACCTACAGTTACCTGGGCTCCCCGGCTACTTACCCACAGAAATACCTGGTTCGCTCAACCTTTTCATTCAAAGGCAAACAGAACAGCACACACTGTGGAGGGAGAGACGTCTGGTAACACGGATTCATACAAAGGGAGACCTCAAGAGATGTTCATTAGTCCTCGTCTCTCAGAGAACACAGCACTTGTTGCTCAGCTTCCATCGGAGCTGAAGAATGACTCAGGGTCATGGGTTGAGCTTTGCTGACTCACTGACATAAGTCCCCCGGAATTTAGCATTCCACCTTCTAGCTTCCTTGCAAAAACCGCCTGACACACACGTTCCTACAAGGTCCCTACTTAGCGCACATGGACGCTACATCCACCATAGGCGGCACAATTTGATAAAAAGAGCTTGGTGCTTTGACATTTAGCTAACTCGTGATGCTCCATACAGAAAGTGAGAACGGAAAAAGTGCACAGAGAGAGCCCAGCAGTTCCCCGAAAGCACCAGGAGCAATGAACTCGGAGCCGCTTTCCCCAGTTACCATCCGAGGGGAACAAACAGACTAACCGTCTTATCAGGGACATGACTGAAAGC
>NW_004567163.1:367235-399207 GCF_000260355.1 Condylura cristata
CCAGGTTAGCGCTTCTATGTTAGGCAGCTGGGTGATCAGAACACACCTCTTAAACACATTTCCGGAGAAAAGCTCCTACTTACGCATAGGGAACAAGCAGTCCTGCTTACGACGGGTTGTTGACAACTGTCTAATGTCTCGCAGCATCAGAAACGCAGACTGCCTGGGCAAAGAGCTTAATAGCTGCCCCTGTTGCTGCAGCAGCCCAAGGCCTATTTACTGCTCCTCGGGCATTCCTCAGAGGGGCGGCCCCATGTGAGGTTGGCCCTTCAGGTAAAGTGGCGGCAATGATGTCCCTGTCCTCCACCACCCCGAGGACAGGCGGAGCCATCTCACAGGGGTGTGCTTCTCTAGTCAGAAAGTGCACGTCAAGAGGTGTGAGCTCAAAGGGTGGAGTGGATATTAACAAAGTCTATATTTCAACCTTGTTGCTTGCAAAACAGGTCATTGAAAATAACATTTAAAAATCATCTGTTTTGAATTCCCACATCAAAAAAGCAGAAATGCT
This sequence comes from Condylura cristata, assembly GCF_000260355.1. Lineage (NCBI taxonomy): Eukaryota > Metazoa > Chordata > Mammalia > Eulipotyphla > Talpidae > Condylura > Condylura cristata. The sequence goes on from NW_004567163.1 coordinate 367,744, forward strand.
GACCAAAGTGAAAACATAAACTTATTTTTAATTACCAGGAAACTGAGGTCTCAGAACAATGTCAAGTCCTTTGGCTAGTGACATAGACAAATCTAGAACATCATGACCAATACCTGCCTCCTAGATGCAGAGCTACCAAAAGAGATAATGGAAGGAATTTTTTCTTAATTTTCACAAAACAGTGGAGGCTGACATGCCAATGCTAAAGGGTTAGTTTGGACCAACTTGACAATGAAAAGCCTCAACTAGAGTCTGACTGCTGGAGGAAAGCCACCTTTCTCCTGGCTCTGTCTATTCTTTAAAAGAAGTAAGAGTAAAATAATGTTACAGACAAGGAAGTCCCATAAATTATCAGCAGATTATTGAACTGTGCTGTTTTCCACATGAGAGTTCCATGATATGTTCAAAGTGAAAAATGGATTAAAAAAAAAACTTCTAACACAAAATATTATATTCAATAAGGTTATTGTTCATAACTGAAAATGACAAAGTATGTTCCATACAGGAAAAAGCTAAAACGGTCCAACATCAATCAATAAACCAATGGTTGGTAGAAAAAAGGTTAAAACTAAAAGGAAATAAATGACCAGGAGACTAGGAAGTTAATAGAAAATGTCAGTGTAACTACTGAATGACTTTTAGACCAAAAACAAAACTGACAAACCTCTAGGCATACAAAATCAGGGAGAACGAAAAAAGGCTAAAATGAACAAGATCACAAATGACATGACATTAAAGCAGATACCACGAAAACTCAGAAATGAAGTCAAAGTAATAGAAGAGAACTCAGAAAAGCTAAGTGAAGAGGTACAACATTTAGAAAAACATTTAGAAAAATAATGAGTTCACAAATAAAATCAGTGCACAGCATATAGAAAAAAATAACAGAAATTCAGAATGTAAAGGGCTCAATAAATGAAGTCAAGAACTCTGGAGAAAGACATAGAAGTAGAAAAGATGAGACAGAGGATTTAATCAGTCACCTTGAAGACATTAATACACTATGAACCCAGTAGAGGAACGGAGAGAAAAGAAATAGAACAATGAAGAGATAATTTGCAAATACCTGACACCTTTAAGAAAGTCAGCATCCGGGCCCTCCCTGGGGGTGCAGCGGGTTAAAGTACAGCACTGAGAATCTATAGTCGCTTCCGCATGAGTTTGATTCCCACCTGCCCCGGAGGTGACCACATGGCGTAGCAGACCTCTCCTGACCCGCCCGCTGCTCCCCTCAGCAGTGGACTTCGTAGATCCGCCTGTTCTGTTTCCCACTCTGTCTCTGGTGAAGCCTCTCACTGCCCCTGAGCCTCTGGCCTGTGCCCCCAGTTCTGTATGCACAAATAAATAAATCTTTAAAAAAAAGAAAGAAAGAAAGAAAGTCAGTATCCAAATAACAGCTGTCCCAGAGAGGAAAGAGGAGTTGGAGCAGGGCAAGGGGGGATGAATCGAGCCTATTCAGGGAATTATTACAAGAAAGGTAACCATAACCAGGGAAGGAGTTCAATATACTTCATGAAGCCTAAAGAACATCTCAATGCAGTGAGACTACAGCAAGACACGCAGTAGTGAAACTACCAAGCACTCAGACAAAGGCAGCCAGGAGGGAAAGGCAGGGAATGCATAAAGGCTTTCCCATCAGGCTTACACCAGTCTTCTCAGCAGAAACTCTACAGCCAGGAGAGAATGGAATGCCATATTCAAAATAATCAAAGATAAATATTGGCAGTCAAGAACACTGTATCTTGCAAGAATGTCTGTCAAATGAGAAAAGAGGAATAAAATATTAACAATTCGGCCCTCCCTGGTGGCGCAGCGGGTTAAAGCACAGCACTGAGAATCTAAAGCCGCTTCCACATGAGTTCGATTCCCGCCTGCCCCGGAGGTGACCACATGGTGCGGCTGACCTCTCCTGACCCGCCCGCTGCTCCCCTCAGCAGTGGACTTCGTAGATCCGCCTGTTCTGTTTCCCACTCTGTCTCTGGTGAAGCCTCTCGCCACTCCTGCACCTCTGGCCTATACCCCAGCTCTGTATGCACAAATAAATAAATCTTTAAAAAAATATATTAACAATTCAAGTTCAAGAATATATAAAAGTGATTATACATCATAACCAATTGGGACTTATTCCAGGGTAAAAGGATGATTCAACATCCATAAATCAATCAATACAAATCCCCACATCAATAATAGGAAATACAAAAATCACATGACCACACCAATAGATGCAGAGAGACCATCTGAAAAGATTAACATCTGCTCATGGTGAAGGTTCTCAAATAATACGGGTCGATGGAGAACACAGCAGCATAATGAAGGCCATATATAAAACACTGTCGGTATCATAGTCGACGCTGAACAAAAGGCCAATATGCCTGAGCCCTGAACAAGCGGCCTTGCCCCACAGCCTTTGAGTGCCACAGGGGTCCATCTCACCAGTACTCACTCTTTCCGAAGAATACAGTGACATTAACTCCAAGGGCACACACAGTCCTTTGCTCATTATGTAAACAATCTGAGTGCCCAGCAGTGAGTGGTCAGTATGTAGCACATGAACACAACCGATACTACACTAAGCTATAAAGAGGACAAAATCTTGCCATTTCAAACAACATGGATGGAACAGGAGGGAGTTACGCTTAGCGCAACTAAAGAAAAACCAAAGCAAATTAATGTTAGAACTCTGACTACAGCGTTGAGGGCGTCGGCAGGGGAGGACTGAGGTGAGGACTGCGGGTGAGCTGGCAGTGGGCGTGGTGCAGGAGCACTGATAAAGGTGTGCACCTGTCCATCTCACTCCCACACCAGCAATGCGTCCTTGGTCCGAGAGTTTGCCCTTCGGCTCTTGGCAAGTGTAGCGCCGCTCACTCTGGTCCCTAAGTTCCCTCTTGGCAGCTGAGGCATTACGTGCTTTGCCTTCTATGTCACAAGCTCCATTTTCCTCCATCATGTCAAGGTCCGCTCATCATCTTTAACTTTTTGTCATTTTAACTAGCATAAGGCTTAGGGTGGGCCTCCCTTGTGGTGCGGGGGTCGCAGCGCTGTGGAGCCATCTGCAGCCACGGCAGCGTGAGTTCCCCGGCCAGGGGGACCCCCATGGAGCAGCAGACTCCTCCTGACTCCCGGCTGCCCCCTCGGCAGCGTGTTTCAGTGGATCTGCCTGTTCTGCTCCCCACTCTGTCTCTGGTGATCCTCTCACCCCCACCTCTGGCCTGCACCCCAGTTCTTGTGTGCATGAATAAGTAGATCTTTAAAATAAAAAAGAAAGAACTGGCTGTGTGTGGATCTCTTGGCTCCTCTTATCTGGAACTCTCTGGGCTTCCCCCCGGGGTGTGTGTTTCCTCCCCAGATCAGGGACGCTCTCAGTCATTATTCCTCAAATCGCCTTTCCGGTCCTTTCACCCTGCACCTGGGATCCTCACGGCGTGACGATGACTCCTCTCACACCACAGAGTCGCCCTTCTCGTGCCTCTTGCGGTACCCAGGGCACTGCCGTCTGGCCACCTCGCTGGTGCTCGCCCAGCCTCCAGCCCCTAACAGTGCACTGTGCGTGGGTGTGGTGGGGACCGATAATGAGGTCATTTGCTAATGTGCTGGGCTGCTGTCACTAAGTTGTACTCCTGAATAAAAAGGTCACACTCAATTAAAACTCCACATAAAGGCTACACAACGTTAAATAATGTATACTAACACAGAGAATATGAATATATTTTCACTCAAAATTACAAGAGAGGGCTCTTCCTGGTGGCGCAACGGGTTAAAGCACTGCATTATGGAGCTCTCGGAAGCCACTGCAGCACAAGTTCGATCCCCAGCCAGGGAGCTGGCCCACATGGCGAGGCAGACCTCTCCTGACCCACCCGCTGCTCCCCTGAGCAGGGCACTTCGTCAGTCAGTCTGTGCTGCTCCCCATTCTGTCTCTGGTGAATCCTCTCACCCACCATACCTCTGGCCTGTACCCTAGTTCTGTATGCATAGATAAATAAATCTTTTTTTTTTTTTTTTTAAATTCTAAGTGAGGCCCTCCCTGGTGGCGCAGCGGGTTAAAGCACAGCACTGAGAATCTAAAGCCACTTCCGTATGAGTTCGATTCCCGCCTGCCGCCTGCCCCGGAGGAGACCACATGGCGAGCCAGACCTCTCCTGACCCACCCGCTGCTCCCCTCAGCAGTGTACTTCGTCGATCTGCCTGTTCTGCTCCCCACTCTGTCTCTGGTGAAGCCTCTCACCGCCCCTGAGCCTCTGGCCTGTACCCCAGTTCTGTATGAATAAATAAATAAATCTTTAAATAAAAAAAAATAAAAATAATAAAATAAAAATAAAAAAAAATTCTAAGTGAGGTTATGACTGCAAACAAAGTTTTAGGAAACACCTTAACATTTCCAAGAATAAGCACTTTAGAACTTTTATGATTGTGTTGATTACAGTGAGGCTTTGATACATCCACTCTTGGTACAGACAACTGCTTATGGGCATAGTGACTCCTGTTCTGAAGATGTACATTTTGAAAGGATGATCAATGTGATGATGACATAAGAAAACTTTCACTTATCAAATGAATAATCAAGATCCACCTTTGTGTTATCACTGACTACAAAAGTATACATCATTAAATGTTTTTAAAGAAAATTATATTTGACTACTAAGTACATGATTGTTTTTCTCCCCTATTTCTCAAAATAGCTATCTTGACAGCCACATGTAAATGAACAGCGGTATAAAAATATCTTCTATTTACTTTCAAAGCAAAGGGCAATGCTATTATGGATTAAGAGTAGACACAAGCAAACTTCACATTCCTCACACTCTGAAAACTTTCCTGAAAGCTCTAGTGACGTCCTTGTTTCGCAGGCTGTAGATGAGCGGGTTGAGCATGGGGGTTATGATGGTGTAAAAGATAGGGACCACTTCTTCCTGCTCCGGGGAGTGGTAGGACTTTGGCACAATGTATTTGATGATGGCAGCCCCGTAGAAGAGGGTCACCACCGTCACATGAGAAGAGCAGGTACCCAAGGTTTTCCTGAGTCCCTGGCCTGACCCCATGCCCAGCACAGTGGACAGTATCCTTCCGTAGGAGCACAGAATGCCTGAGACAGGAGGGATGAAAAAAACCACACAACTGCCAAAAAGACCCTTTTCATATTGGGAAGTGTCAGCACAGGCCACTTTCAGGAGCGCTGGGATCTCACAGAAGAAGTGATGGATTTCCCTGGAGGCGCAGTAAGGGAAAGTCAGAGTGTAGATCGAATGAAACAAGGCGTTGAGCAGAGCACCCAGCCAGGTCACCAGCACCAGGAGCGCACAGACCCGGGGACGCATGAGGACGGGGTAGCGCAGAGGCTGGCAGATGGCCACGTAGCGGTCATAGGCCATCACGGCCAGCAGCAGGCACTCGGAGCCCCCAAGGGTGATGAAGAGGAACATCTGGAGGCTACACCCAATGAAGGAGATGCGGCGGTCCCCAGTCAGAAAGTCCACGGCCATTTTGGGGACCAACGTGGAGATATATAAGATATCCATGAGGGACAGCTGGCTGAGCAGAAAGTACATGGGCGTGTGGAGAAGAGGGTCGGCCCAGATGAGGATGATTATCACGGAGTTGCCCAGCAGGGCCACCAGGAGGTCCAGCACCGTGAGTGTGAACAGGACCCAGGGCACCGGGGTGCCACGGAACAGATCCAGGAGGACGAAGTCGCCGCCTGAGGTCTGGTTGCTCAGCCAGGACATGCTCACATCCCTAATTCGTAAGTTTGTGGGATCCTTCAAATGTACTATGTTCACAGTCCATAAAAACATTTGTAAAATAAAATCATGCCCACCTTTCTGATATCTCAAGTCCATTTACTTCCCCCACTTTACATACCGCAATGACTAAGAATCTTAAGAGAGTGTCCAAGACTATTCCACACTGAAAAGGTCATATAAAGCATAACAATAGCATAATAACATTTCTGTTATTAAAGTTTTTCTAGAAATTGAAATTCTCAGGCAATGACATCAAGCTGCACTTTAGCCCAGACAGACCGTGAAATGCACAAGCCAACATTTGGTTCTGTCCTGTCGTCACCAGGAGGATAAAGCACATGTGGAAAATATGGAGAAAATTTCAAGATCAGAATAAGACGAAGCTTTCATCAGTTAAAACTTCTACGATGTTTCTGATTAATCCCGCAACTCTCATGTTGTAAAAAAAAGAGAGAAGAAATTTTTTCTGAGGATTCACTTACAAACATGCACTTAACTGGACTTTTCCGTGAAGCTGCACGGTTACATTGAGTGCCACACATCTAGTCCAAGCAGCCAGCTGCCCAGGGAAGAGGGCACGGAGGCCCAAAGCGTGCGCCCTCTCCACAGTGACCCCGGACAGGAGGAGGGTGCCCTGGGCAGCAGTTGGCAGAAAGACGAGCTGGCAGGAACTGCCCTGCAGGCGAGGGCGCCGCAGCCACCAGGGGGCTAGGAAACACCCAGGGCTTTCCTTTCTCCCCTCTGTGTCCTTCTTGGTCTTGTTTCAACGTGAGCCCAAAGCAACTTCTGCAGGGACAAGACAGTAGAAAGCACTCTCTGAGATTATTTGGGCTTTAATTCTGTGCTCAATGTAAAATGTTCATGTGTTTATATTCATTTAAACCGCTTTTCTCTTGAGGGATGCAGAGTGAGGAGCCCTCATGACAAAGTAGTCATAAGACATATAAAGCCCCTCAGTATTGAATGTCATTAATGTGTAATAACTGGTAAGAGCCACCATCGAGTGTCCGCTTCTGCTGACAACCAGCCGGACTAAGAGGTGCCACACCACTGGGCCATGACACAGCACAGGGACACCTGTCCCCCTTGCCCTCTTGTCAGTCCGACAGAGACATGACATGGCATCAGTGGGACCTGGTGTGGAGTAAGGGGCTGACGCGGGGACCGGACCCGAACACCCCACAGTCCCTGTGCTGAAAGGCGCAGATTCAATATGGTTTTACATAAAATAGCAGATAAAATCTTTCAGAATAATCAAATAACTCTTTCACATGCAACATTCCAGACAGCCATTCCCATGGCTCCTTGCCCACCGCCTGGTGCACGGCATTCCCATGGCTCCTTGACCCTACATTCCAAGGCCAATGGAACAGCCCGGACTGTATGAGGAGGCTGTGCGGGCTGCAGGGTCACAGAGAAGACATTCACGGGGCTGTCATGGTCCTCATCGCTAAGACACAGGGCAGCCGCCTATTTCTCAGCCCAGAGATGGCCAAATAATGATTTGATTTGAAATAATCACTTTCAGTAAATTAATGAAATAAAATTTTTTTTTCAGGATTTAATACGACTTTTTGATGGCTTCCAAAATTGCACCGCAGGTGCCTCTCAAGAACAGTCCTGGCATGAATGCCAGCAATGCAAAATGGTAACAGGCAAGTTCAGGACCAGTATTAATATTTTTTATTTAAACTATGTTGCTTACAGAAGGCCAGAAATCATTACATATATGTGTGTGTGTAGGTACATGAAAAGCAAAGGAAAAACTGTAGTCGACATTCATACTGAAAATTCTATCCCTTTGGATTGAAGGGCATGAATAACTGAAATCAACCAACAGCATATATTTAGAGCAGACCTAGGGAAATGTCATATAGTTTTGCTTAAGTGCCCTGAAGCCTGAGTTTAGCAACTTGCATCCATGTGAAAATAAAATGAAACCCAGTATCAGCTCAGCAGTCAGAAATTGCCTTTTCATGCAGTACTAGTACAAAAATTCCAGTTCCAACATAACTAAACTGCTTATTTTGATGGAACAAAGCTTGATCATATTGAAATTTGACAGACTGCCACTAACTTTAAATTGATGGGGTTTTCCCCATTATTATGTACTTGAATAAATGCTAATTAATCCCTTAGAATAGGGTTTATCCCTGAAATGCCACCACCTGTATCTTAGCCCTGCCAGCTTATACAGTATTTTAGTATGTTAATTAAAAGAATGTTAGGTGATGGGCTAGTTTAGCCCATGGCTTATTTCTGGGTTAAATGCACTATAATCACTGCTCATCATAATTGGGAGGCTTTTAAACATTTAAGAATAGAACTCTAGATAACTCTAAAAGTTTTCATAAGAAACAAGTTTATTTCTATTTAATTTCTAAATAGCCAGAATTTACTTTATATAAATATTTTCTTTATATGGAAAGCTTCATGAATCTGAGTGTTGGCTTTGCAAAGTGATCGTGCTAATCTTTCCATTGTTTAATTTTAGTATATGCACTGTCCACACAAGTACTAAATACTTATTTTCTTATTATCAATTATAATAAATCCTTAAAATTAGAAACTATAAAAAAAATTGATGGGGTTTTCTTAGTTTTTCTGATACCTACTGGGGAAGAGCACTGCATACTAGGAAAATTAAGAAATCATATTCACACTCTATTTCTCTTCCAGAGAAACACACTCCTACTTACTCATAGGAACAAAATCAATGCTGCTTATGAAGTACCGACGATACATTTCTTAATTCCTCCAGTAAGAGACTCACAGTCCACATGAACACACAGGTTAAATACCTTGAAGCCATTGCTTCAACAGTCCACGGTCAACCTAACGTTCTACAAACAGCCCTCAAGAGATGTCCCCAACTGCGGCTTGGTCCCTTAGGCAAAGCCTGTAACAATTATCTCCCTGTCCTTTATGACCCTGAAGAAACAGTTATGGCTAGCTCACCGGTGTATGTACTCTGACCCTCGGGGATACACTTGGCTGAAATGATTTATGCTCAAAACGTCGATAATATCAATCGATAATATCAATTACAAAACAAGATGCATTACTACTTGCTAGTTGTTTGAAGAACAGATGACTTATAAACAACAATAACAAATTAGAATCCACTTGCAATCATTTTTTTAGTTATGTTTTAGATTTGCCTATAGATTTTTGGCCATGCATAGAAGCTAAGGTTAAAATATTCCAGGGTGAGGGTGGGCCACTGAACATGAAAACTCCGGTGGCTACAGTCTTTGGAAGGAAGGTGTTGGAGGGAACCACAATCATCTGGCTCAGGGCCAAGATCCACACCAGGTTCTCCAGATGAAGAGGGATGAAGGTTCCCTCCTGGCTGTGTGAAATAACAGAGCACTCTCTTTGATGCAAAGGCAAACATATTGGGAGTTCATTGTTACCTGAGGAAGGATGTTTCCTTTGCTCACTCACCTCAGGAATAGGGAAGGCTACAACACACTTTTGGAGGTCACTCCTGGGGACACACACTCTACAAATGCCTGAAATTTATTCCTAGGATCACAGGCGACAACTCCGCAACACACCGTTTCACTACAGCTGTGGGGCTCTAGTGTCATAACGGTGCATTGCATGTGAAAAGGTGGAAGAATCACAATATATTAAGGAGGAATTCTTCCAGAAGCACAAAGAGAAGCAGAGACACATAGGTGGACACTATTTGTGTTTGAATGTTGGGGCAGCAAGAATTGTGGAGTCGTAAAACTCAGGTCAAAAACTTGCAGACTACATGAAATACCATAATAAAGGCCTTAGCTCAGTCTACTACCCATGACACCATGTCTCTCATTTAACAGAACATTACAAAGGGCAGCAGAGCATTAGAAGAAGAGTCAGATAGTATACAGGTTTGCGAAAATCACAGAAGGAATTAAAACAACTATGAATAATATGCTCATGAATCAAATGGACAAATTATCAACAAAAACATGTTAGAACTGCAAGTGAACATATAAAAGTTGTAAGAAAGAATCAACATGAAGTCCACTTTTTAAAAAATGCTTCATATTAAAAATATTATAATACGTACGTGAACAAAGATGATCTAATTCATTGTCACGTAAGAGGAATAAAATGTATACTTTGAAGGGAAGCAAAATTTTAATTTGTTTAAAATTTAATAGAAATAAATAAGCCTTAGATGGAATAATCAGTCAACTCAACAACTAAGAAAATAATCAACCAGCTTGAACATATGTGCATACAAGATACCCCAAACAAAGAAAAAAAAGAGAGGAACGTATTGTGGGACTTAAGAGCCCAGAAGTATGGGATGATATCAACAGCAATTAGGCAAGAGAAAGACATAAAAGAGGAATCCAAGTAGGAAAGGAAGCGAAATTATCATTATATGCAGATAATATGATAATAAAGTCCTTTAAAAATCCACGGGATATCTAATTAAAATGATAAACCAGTTTAGTAAAATACCAGGTTAGAAAATCAATACATAAAAATCATCAGTAGCCTTCCTGTATGCAAGCAATCAATCTCAAGAGGAAGAATTTTTTTTTAAGATTTATTTATTTATGCATACAGAACTGGGGTATAGGCCAGAGGTGCAGGGGCAGTGAGAGAATTCACCAGAGACAGTGGGGAGCAGAACAGGCCGACTCATGAAGAATATTGCTGAGGAGAGCAGCGGGTGGATCAGGAGAGGTTTGCCACGCCATGTGGATCAGCTCTGGGGCAGACAGGGGTCAAACTCATGCGAGAGTGACTTAAGCTTCTTAGGGCTGTGCCTTAACCCGCCACACCACCAGGGAGGGCCTTCAAGAGGAAGAATTTAAGAAAACTATCCCATTTACAATTGTACCCACAAAAATTAAATACTTGGAAATAAACCTAACAAAAAAACTGAAAGATCTCTACAAGGGAACCTATAAAACACTGTTGAAAGAGATAGGAAAGACACAAAGAAATGGAAAAATAATCTCTGCTCATCAATTGGAAGAATTAACATTGCAAAAATGATCACCCTACCAAAACCAGTTTCAATGTATTTCCAATAAAAATTTCAATGACATATTTCAAAGTAATGGAACAAATATTGATAAAATTCATATGGAACCACAAAAAGTCAAATAGCAAAAGTGCTCCTTACTAAAAAGGGGAGGAATGGAGGCATTATACTCCCAGGCTTCAAATAATACTACAAAGCTATTATATTAAAAACAATGTGGTATTGGAACAAAAACAGATGCACAAACCAATGGAATCAAATTGAAAGTCCAGAAATAAAACCACACAACTATGGTCAACTAATCTCTGACAAAGCATCAAAGAATATACACTGCAGCAAGGAAAGCCTCTTCAATAAATGGTACTGGGAAAAATGGCCTGCAGCATGCCAAAAAAAGAAAAGAAAAGAAAAGAAAAGAAACTCACGCCAAATGCAAAAATCAACTCAATGTGGATAAAAGACTTGAATGTAAGACCAGACAACTGAAAATATATAGGCGAAAACATAGACAAACACTCCATGACACAGACCTCACAAACATCTTTGAGGAAGCTTCTCCAGAAACAGAAAAACAATAAAGCTAGGACTACATCAAACTGAAAAGTAAAAAAAGTAAAAGAGACAATAGTCAAACCAAAGAGACATCCTATTGAATGGGAGAAAATATTTGCACTCCATACTATATATCAGGGACTGATATCAAAGAGCTACAAAAAACTAACACAACAAACACAAAGCGAACAGCTAAGTCAAAAAAAAAAAATGGGCAAAGGAACTAAAAATACATACCTCCAAAAAAGAAAGGCAAATGGCCAAAAGGTGTATTAAAAAAATGTTCAATTTCACTAGTTAAATCAAATGCTAGAGAGGATGTGTATATAGGGGACCCTCTTACATAGCTGGTAGAAATATAAACTGGTCCAGTTATGTGGAAAGGTGGGTGGAGGTTCCTCTGAACACTAAAAAAAAAAAAAAATGGATCTACCACATGACCCAATGATTCCATTCCTGGGAATCTACCCAAAGGACATAAAAAACACTAATTTGAAAGAAAGCATCCTTCCTGTATTTTCTACAGCACTGTTTACAAAAGTTAAAATGTAGAAACAACCCAAATGCCCCCAAAAAGATGAAAGGATGTGGTATCTTTACACAGTGAAATGTTATTCAGCCCTCAAAAAAGACAAACTCATGCCATCTGCAGCAAAATGGATGGAGCAGAAAAAGGTTATGCTAGACAAAATTAGTCAGAAGGAAATAGATAAATACCAGATGTTCTCGCTTACATGGGAAATATGGAAAAACCAAACAAAAAGTCAAGAAAAGGCTAAAACTAGCAAGCTGACCATGGAACGGAAGCGCACAGCAAAGGAGGCAGTGGGTGAGGCAAGGGAAGCAGGTGCACAGGGAGTGGGGGGGGGTCACAGGTGATATGCAGATGGGAACTGTGGGGACTACAGTGATGTACGTGCGAAACGTAATTGATAAGCAAACTGAATTGCCATGTCACCCCTCTGCTCATGGCCTATATCAAGAAGAATGGAAACCAATAGTGAGGATGTGGAAAAGGATCATTCGTCATTGTTGCTGGGGATGGAATCTGGTACAGCCGCAAGGAAAATGGAATGGGGATACCATTGAAAATGTAATAACATCTGATCCAGTAATACCATTTTAGGCATTTACCTAGAGAACATGAAAACACTGATTCAGGATTTACACATTCTTATGTTTGTACCAGCATTACCCACAAAGTCAAATTATGGAATGTAAATGTAAATGACAAATGACTGGGTGAAAAAAAAATGTGGATTTCAAGGTTTTACTGACTTCTAATTTCTTACTGCTTTGTTGCAAAGTTGCCAACTTTTATTTTGTTCTCCTTAGATTTCTTGAAATTTGCTCTCTAGACTAATGCATTGTATATTATGAAGAAAGTTACATGCACACTTGAAAATAATGTGCAACTGATATTGTATGGAATTTCTGTTTGTGTCTCTTAGAGCCTCCGAATCCAACATATCATTTATGTCTGTTAACCTTACTGTTAATCTTCCTGAAAGGTCAATCTATTAAAGAAGGTGGGGTATTTAATTCCCCTGCTATTATTGTGTCCCTGTACAATTCTGTTAAGTGGTTTAACATTTGCCTCATATATATTTAACTCTTGTGATATATGACTTCAACTTTTATATCTTCACTTACTTGAATCAAAATTCTAAAAGTATTCAATAATTGTCTCTTAGAACTTATAATTCAAATCCATTTTCTAGAAAAAATAAATCATACAAAACTATTTAAATCTGTCTTTAACTAATACTATGCCTCTCCATGTGTTGCGATGACTTACAACATTATTCTCAACTCCTCCTTCCCACTCCTTGACCCCTAGATGTTACTTTAAGAACGGTGAGGAGAGTGAGGAAGACCAGTTGGTTTCACTTTGGAAAAGTACTTCCACCTGAGTTGTATTAAGGCTTTGGAAAAGGGGGTGAGGGCAGAGGGGTTGGGGGAGCCATTTGCTCTGAAGCTCAAGGCTTAGCTGTTGCGGGCAGCTTCGACAGTATATTCCCACTTTATTGCTCTAAGAGCTTCACCCAATATAATGGATGGCTGCTCTGCTGCCTCGTATTTGTTGCCTGTCTGGATTCAGGGCTGGAGTTTGATCTGACACTCAAATTCTCCTATATTTTTTTTTTTAATAATAATATAATAGTTTATTTTTACATCATTTTATGCATTTGTTCATCTCAGTTGTAATCCCCATGTGCTTCCCATCACCAAATCACCCTGTGCCATCACATAGTCCAGTGCATTTCCCTCCCCCCACTGTTTTTGATCCCCTTCCCCACTCCACCCCCATAAAATGTCTCCGGTATGTAGCTGTTCGTTATTATTATTATTTTCTCTCCTGGTCCATTATACTCCTGCTATGCGTGAAACCATCTGGTATTTTTCCTTTTCTTTCTGGCTTATTTCACTAAGCATGATTTTCTCCAGCTCCATCCAAATACATGTGTTTCTTCTTCTTCTTCTTTTTTTTTTTTTTTTTTTGTATATGTACCACATCTTTTTATCCAGTCATCCACTTTTGGGCATTTGGGCTGTTTCCATGTCTTTCCAATTGTAAATAAAACAGCAATAAACATGGGGGTGCAGGTATCTTTTTGAATCTTTTGGGTAGATGCCTAGGAGTGGGATTGCTGGGACATATGGAAGCTCCATGTGTAGCAGTTTGAGGAACCTCCAAACAGTTTTCCATAGTGGTTGTACTAATTTACATTCCCACCAGCAGTGCAGGAGAGTTCTTTTTTCTCCACATCCTTGCCAACATTTGTTGTTGCTAGTTGTTTGAAGATGAGCCATTCTCACTGGGGTGACGTGGTATCTCATTGTGGTTTTGATTTGCATCTCCCTTATTACAAGTGATGTTGAATATTTTTGCTTATGCTTGTTGGCCATCTGCATTTCCTCTTTGGAGAAGTGTCTTTTTAGCTCTTCTGCCCATTTTTTTAATGAGGTTGTTTACTTTATTTCTGTTGAGTTTCTTCAGTTCTTTGTATATCTTTGTGTATCTTTATCGCTAGTTTTGTGTGAGAAAATGTTTTCCCGATCAGTGGGATATCTGTCTTTGTAATGTCCTTTTGCTGTACAGAAGCTCTTTAACTTGATGTAATCACATCTATTTATCCTTGCCTTCACTATAGTTGCATTGGGTGCTGTATATTTAAAGATGTCACTGAAGTGTATGTCGTGTAGTGTCTTGCCCATCTTTGCTTCCAGGTATTTCATGGTTTCCGTTCTTATGTTTAGTTCTTTAATCCACTTCGAGTTGATTTTTGTGTATGGTGTGAGGTAGTGATCTAGTTTCATTTTTTTTGCTTCCCAGTTTTCCCAACACCATTTGCTGAACAAACTTTCCTTGTTCCATTGTATCTTCTTTGCTCCTTTGTTAAACTACCCATAAACCTATAGGTTTATATCTGGGTTTTTCTATTCGAATCCACTGGTCTGTGTCTGTTCTTTTTCCAGTACCATGAAGTTTTGATTATTATGGCTTTGTAGTATAGCTTGAAGTTTGGGATTGTAATGCCTCCATTCTCTTTCTTCTTAGTCATGAGAGTTTTGGCTATTTGAGGTTTTTTGTGGTTCCATATGAGTCTCATCAATATTTTTTATTTCTTTGAAGAATGTCATTGAGACTTTTATTAGGATAGTGTTAAATCTGTATATCCTTTTGGTAGGATGGCCATTTGATGATGTTAATTTTTCTGATCCATGAACAGGGGATGCATTTCCATTTCATGGTGTCTTCCTGTATTTCTTTTAACAATGTTTTGTAATTTTCTTTGTATAGGTCTTTTACCTCTTTTGTTAGGTTGACTCCCAGGTATTTGATTCTTTTTGTTTTAATTGAAAAGGGGATGGTTTTTTTATTTCTGTTTCTTCTGATTGGTTGTTTGTGTATAGGAAGGCCTCTGATTTTATATCCTGCTACCTTGCTAAACTGGTTGATGGTTTTGATTAGCTTCTCTGTGGAGTTTTTAGGGTTTTCCATGTAAATTAACATATCATCTGCAAATAAGAACAGTTTTACTACTTCTTTCCCTATTTGGATTCTTTGTATGTCCTTTTTCTGTCTTATTGTTCTGGATAGAACTTCCAATGTTCTAGCAGTGGCGATACTGGATACCCTTGTCTTGTTCCTGATCTTAGAGGAAAGGCTGTCAGCTTTTCTCCATTGAGGATAATATGGCTGTGAGTTTGTCATATATGGTTTTATCCTTCTATTCCGAGGATTTCGAAGGCCTTAAACATAAATGGGTGTCATATCAATAGATTCTCCACAGGTATTGATATGATTATGTGGTTTTTATTCTTCTGTCGGTTGATGTGATGGATTACATTAATTGATTTTCTGATGTTAAACAATCCTTGTGCTCCTGTGATAAAGTCCACTTGGTCATGGTGTATTATTCTTTTAATGCATTGTTGACTTCTGTGGGCTAAGATTTTGTTGAGGACTTTTGCATCAGTGTTCATTGGGGAGATTGGTCTGAAGTTTTCTTTGTTAGGTTTTGGTATTAGTGTGATGTTGGCTCTGTATAAAGTATGTGGTAGTTTTCCTTCTTTTCCGATTTTTTTTGATGAGTCTGTGTAGAAGGCACTAGTTCTTTTCTGAACATTCAGTAAAATTCATTTGTAAATCCAGCCCTCCCTGGTGGCGCAGCGGGTTAAAGCACAGCACTGAGAAGCTAAAGCCACTTCCGCATGAGTTCAAATCCCGCCTGCCCCGGAGGAGACCACATGGTGAGGCAGACCTCTCCTGACCCGCCCGCTGCTCCCCTCAGCAGTGGACTTCGTCGATCTGCCTGTTCTGCTCCCCACTCTGTCTCTGGTGAAGCCTCTCACCGCCCCTCAGCCTCTGGCCTGTACCCCAGTTCTGTATGTACAAATAAATAAATCTTTAAAAAAAAAATTCATTTGTAAATCCATCTGGTCCTGGGCTTTTATTTTGGGGCGGGTTTTGATTACTTCTTCAATTTTCTTGCTTATAATTGGCCTGTTTAGTTGTTCTATTTCTTCTTTATCTAGCTTTGCACATTTCCCCATGTGGCCAACCCTTCATCCCACACTTTCTACCGACCTCTGTGCCATCCCTCTGTGGCACAAAGTGCTGAGGACGGGGGTTGTCCATTTATCTTTCTCAGGGTGCCCTGAGAAGAGAAGTGAAGGAATGGCACATGGAGAACAGTGGTGCAGACCTGCATACAAGCCCACCACATTCAAGGAGACAGAGGACCTCAGGAAGAAGGGGCCCCAAGGAAAGAAAAGGAAGGAAAATGAAAAGTCTAAAGCACCTTGGCTTACTTACTGAATGTAACTTACTTTGTTATGATACTCAGCTCAAGTCTCTTCACCTAACCTGGATTGTGAGCCATTATTTGGGAGGAATGCAGGAGAAGATTTAAAAGATGGATCAGAGCTGCAAAACAGCCCCAGAACCTACCACAGGAGACCACTCAATAGCAGATCTCTAAGATGAACAACCAAGAGAATCAGCAATGGTACGAATGTCAGTGCTGTGGAGGAGGTAGCCCCCACAGCTTGACTACATGAAATGAAAGCCAGGGGCAAAAGAGGCTTGAGGAACTACTTTCTCATGGTAATCCTTGAGGACTATTTGCCATTTAAAAACAATATATACAACATAGTTGAAAGCTTTAACTGGATAAACATGGAATATACTCATGATACTGTTGAAAAATATGAAATTGTATCTGTATTCTGTTTATAATTATATAAAAGATGACTGGTCTAGGTTTGACATGGAAAAATAAAAAATAGTTGCAGAAATTACTTACTTCTCACTCAGATATTTGAAGGTAGGCCACGTGGCAAGCGGTATCCCTGAGGGGAGACCGTCCTTGGGAGGCAGCTGTAACCATTTCTTCTGTGTGGTGGAGGACGGGGAGATAATTGCTGTGCACTCTGCCTCAGGGACAGAGTGCGGTGGGGACGGTCCCTCTGAGGGCTGTCAGTGAGACGGTAAATTGGTCTTGGATTGTAGAAGCCATGGCGTCAGGTATTTAACCTTGTTGTTCAGGGGGACTGCATGCTTCTGGTGCTGGAAGAGCTAAGAAACGTGTTGATAACATTCTAGAAGCATCACTGATTCTGTTCTTACAAGTAAGTAGGAGTGTTGTTCTCAGGAAACTTGCTGAAGTGTGTAATAATTTCTTAAACTGCCTAATATATAATGCTCTGACTGCGTAGATATAGACGATCTCAAACATCCCCTCCATTTAAGACATGTCGCTAGCAAATATTAATATAGATATTTAAAACGCTTAGGTGTTGTGTGTGCTGAGTCAGACACAACTGGACCCGGCATGTGCACTAACAGTACATAAGGAGGTAATACCCCATGTCAGGACTGATGATCTGGCTTCATGTGATCCTCAGCGAGTTGCGAATTCCTCATTTCAGAGTGGGGTCAACAGTTAGTTTTTTTTGGTGTTTTTTTTAAAGATGTATTTATTCATACATACAGAACTGGGGTACAGGCCAGAGGTGCAGGGGCAGTAAGAGGCTTCACCAGAGACACAGTGGGGAGCAGAACAAGCCGACTGTTCAGGCTGACGAAGTACACTTCTGAGGGGAGCAGCAGGCAGGTCAGCAGAGATCTGCTGTGCCTTGTGAATCACCTCCAGGGCGGGATTCGAACTCATGCTGAAGTGGCTTTAGCTTCTTAGTGCTGTGCTTTAACCCACTGCGCCACCAGGGAGGGCCCGGTCAGCAGTTAATTTTATGGAAGAAAGATACATTAGAGATCAAAGCCAGCAACCTCTCTCCAGTTCAATGAAAGACTATCTTAAGACTGAAGGCATGAGGAGGGCAGTGAATCTGAACTCATGTTTAAGATACGTGAGTGACATAAGTAAGGTCATACGACATTTACTCAGCGTATACTCTCAGCACACGCTGCGGGTTCATTTCATTCTTATTCATGGCAACGAGGTAAAATAGAAGATGTTTTAGGTTGTAATTAAAGAAAATTGACTTCAAATTGATTTTTTCTCACCATTTTATTTTGCAGTTTTATATATATTATATACATAGATTACATATGTATATGATAGACACATGATTTCATATCTTCTGAGAGTCTTGTAGCACCACGAATTAAGTAAATATTAAAATACAAACATCCACTTATCAAATTACATTGGACTGTTTGGACTAAGGATATTCATATATTAATGAGTAAATATTTAGGAAAATATCTATTGGGCAATTTTGGAAACCATCAAAAGGTATTTAGAAAGTAGAATGTCAAATTTCTTAGGAAAAAATGTATTTCAACGACAGAGTAACTGTTTACTGTATCACAATCACTCCTCAGCTCTCTGCAAGCTGAGCGAGAAGGGACTGTCCTCCTAGACCGAGGCTATCTTCAACCAAACGACTGGACTATAGGATTCTCCTCCTAGCACGCTAGCCACTCTGTTATGCTTGCTAGAGTTTAGGAGGCATCAAACTGGGGGAGTTTTACATAGGGAGGGGAGTAGGAAACCAGCAGACCCGTGACTCTTGGGCATATGTGATGTTTTAAAAGTTAATGTTTTCTGACTTAACATGCTTTATAGGTATGACCGTGTTAAGCACCAAGTTCAGCGTAGGGATTGCAAAGTGTTTGCATCTAGATTTCCCCATGTGGTCAACCCTTCGTCCCACGCATTCCACTGGCCTCTGTGCCGTCCCTCTGCGGCACAAAGTGGTGAGGACAGCGGCTGATGCTCCTGTCACTGTGGGAGACAGTAGAGTTCAGTGACGGGCCACCTCACAGGGACTTCAACTGGCATTGAAACAAACTGAGTCTGCTATAGCTGCCTTCACTGCGCAGTAAGCCAATGACTACATCAGCACTGTTTTGTAAATGAAGTCCCGTGGCCGCTTAAAGTCAATGGAAGTTCCTTGTTAGACGTCCTCCCCAAGAGGAAGGCACGGCAAAATTAAGAGCCAGCTCTTTACATTTAGCACAAAATTGATGTTCAAAATAATCTCATGAAGTGAGATTCCTACTCCCTGTATTACTTCACAAATGACCTTAAATTCAGTGTGCAGGCCCTCCCTGGTGGCGCAGCAGGTTAAAGCACAGTGTTGAGAATTTAAAAAAGCCGCTTCCGCATGAGTTCGATTCCCGCCTGCCCCGGAGGTAACCACATGGCTGGCAGACCTCTCCTGACCCACCCGCTGCTCCCCTCAGAGGTGGACTTCCTCAATCTGCCTGTTCTGTTCCCCACTCTGTCTCTGGTGAAGCCTCTCACCGCCCCTGAGCCTCTGGCCTGCACCCCAGTTCTATATGCACAAATAAATAAATCTTTAAAAAAAAAAAATTCACTGTGTGCAACAGAACAAAGACAAGAAGAAAGGAGGAAATCCCTGGAGGTTTTGAGCCCTGAGGTTGCTGCTGCGCCCACAGTCTGGTCTGCCAGGCACGTCTTTGTGCCAGCCTGTGTGGTGGTGAGAACCAGGAGCCCCACAGTTCTCCCTACACCACAGTTCTCCTGCAGTGAGCAGGCTTGTTGACTGGGTCTATTAAAACACAAATATGTACACGTAGCTCACAAACAACACTTCCCTAATTACACATTTATAAATAGCTCCACAGAGAAAAAAGGTGTTTCCATTTTCCGACATGTGAGCTTTCTGGAATGAAGTGGAAGTCATTGTGGAAAAGAATTAAAAGGCCTCCTTTGTCCTGACACTGCACCTGTCCACACCACCACACAGGCCCTGAACTGCTGATACTCCACATGTAGATATGTGTAAATAGTGACGCGAGTTCTAACTAGTTAGTGTATGTTAATAGTGTGTGTAACAGTTAATGTATGTAACGGTTAATGCATGTTTATGGATAGAGACCACTGCTTAAAGCAAATCTTATTAGCAATTACTTGAGGGATACAATTCCTAGAAAACTTTAATAACAAAGATGTTTCAAAATTACATTTTAAATATAACCAATATTATCTTTCTCACTGTGCCAAGAATCCAAGGTATCTTATGATACCTTAGTAATCCAGTGAAAGGTAAATATATGCTTTACTAAAATTAAAGATGAAAAGTTGGGAGTAAAAAAGACATGATATATTAAAAGTGATGCATGATTTTATTCGCTAAAATCATATAGGAACAATGAACATTATGCTTTTGCAAAACTCTCCAAGGTTACAAGTTTGAACCTGAGCATGTCCTGGCTGAGCAACCAGACCTCAGGCGGCGACTTCGTCCTCCTTGATCTGTTCCGCGGCACCCCGGTGCCCTGGGTCCTGTTCACACTCACGGTGCTGGACCTCCTGGTGGCCCTGCTGGGCAACTCCGTGATAATCATCCTCATCTGGGCCGACCCTCTTCTCCACACGCCCATGTACTTTCTGCTCAGCCAGCTGTCCCTCATGGACCTCCTCTACATCTCCACGTTTGTCCCCAAGATGGCCCTGGTCTTTCTGTCTGGGGACCATCACATCTCCTTCATTGGGTGTAGCCTCCAGATGTTCCTCTTCAACACCCTTGCGGGCTCAGAGTACCTGCTGCTGGCCGTGATGGCCTATGACCGCTACGTGGCCATCTGCCAGCCTCTGCGCTACCCCGTCCTCATGCGTCCCCGGGTCTGTGCGCTCCTGGTGCTGGTGACCTGGCTGGGTGCGTTCTTCAACGCCTTGATCCATGTGGCCTACACTCTGACTCTCCCTTTCTGCGCCTCCAGGGAAATCCATCACTTCTTCTGTGAGATCCCAGCGCTCCTGAAAGTGGCCTGTGCTGACACTTCCCAATACGAAAAGGGTGTTTTTGTCAGTGCTGTGATTTTTTTCATCCCTCCCATCTCAGCCATTCTGTGCTCCTATGGAAGGATACTGTCCACCGTGCTGGGCATGGGGTCAGGCCAGGCTCTTAGGAAAACCTTGGCTACCTGCTCTTCGCACATGACTGTGGTGTTGCTGTTCTACGGGGCTGCCATCACCAAGTACCTTCTGCCAAAGTCCTACCACTCCCCGGAGCAGGAAGAAGTGGTCTCCGTGTTCTACACCATCATAACCCCCATGCTCAACCCGCTCATCTACAGCCTGCGAAACAAGGACGTCAATCAAGCTTTTAGGAAAGCTTTCAGAACATAGTGAATATAAGGTTTCCTGTACCCAAAGCAAATCCACAATGGTGACGGCGTTTACTGGGAAATGGACTGTTTATCTGTTTTTATATTCTTGTACAACCACTGTCATTATCAGTGAAGAAACTGATTATTAACATGATACAT
Organism: Condylura cristata; assembly: GCF_000260355.1. NCBI lineage: Eukaryota > Metazoa > Chordata > Mammalia > Eulipotyphla > Talpidae > Condylura > Condylura cristata. Next base: position 389,303 of record NW_004567163.1, read on the forward strand.
AAAATATAATTTTATTTCTATGCCATTTTCATATTGTCAATTTTTCAAAGAGTACAAGGGAGAGGAACCATGTTATCCTGAAAACGTTTTCTTTAAGAATTTAGATGTGGCAGCGGTCCTCTGCCCACCTGTGACGGCGCAGGGCTTCTTCCCACCCTCTCTTCCTCCGCGGCCGCCTGCCTGCCCATGGCCGGACTTGTCTGCACTGACCTCCCTCAGCGGAGGCCGCTCTCCTCAGGCCGCCCGCCTGCAACCACCAGGCCTCTCAGCAAGTCTGCTCCTTTGGGGCAGCTCTTCCCTCCCCTTGTGCCTGCACACATGTCCTTTCCTTCCCTGTCCCTTTTCTAATATACCTGCTCTTTAAATATAAAAAAAAAAAGAATTTAGATGTATTCCAAAACTACCATTGTGAAAAAACATAATGCTGTCTATTTTAAAGCATACAAAGTTTTTATAAATTTTGAAATATCTCTTAAAATTCTACTTGCTCTAAATCGCTCACCTGGAATTTCCAGATGAAAATTTATTCATATTTATATATATTATTACACATTTTTAACATTTTGGATGTCAAACCGAGTAGCAATAGGAGCTTGGTTTCGGGAGTACAGGAGCACAGCACAATGATTCGCCCTGGACGTGCTCACAGTACAGCTTGGGGCCACACCCCGCTGCACAAAGGCAGCCGTGGGGTTCATCCCCTCACGCCCTTCATCTCACCACCCACACCCCCTCCCGCGCTATTTCAACAGTCATTTATTCTCTTTACGGTGGTGGCATGGGTACCAGGCACGTGTCAGGTGTGGCCATCTCGGTGCACCTGCGCCCCCTCACCCCCGACCCCACAACAGCCACGGCCGGCCCCCGCCTGCCCACACCTCGGAGGCGCGACTCTGTAGTCGGTGTTCAGGAGCTGATTTTCAGGCCGCCTTCCTCTCACTTCATCTGGCCTCTCTGTTGCGCGCGTCGGCGCCCCATCTGGTCTGCCCTCCTCCGTCTAACCCATTTCACTTCGTCCTCCCTCTGCTCTGTCCACGCTGCCCCATCTCCACGTGAGAGAACGCGCAGGGTTCCTGCCTCCTCTGGCTGCTCCCCTCGGGCTCCGGCCCTGCTGTCACACGGGGTGACACTCCGGCGCGCACACACTCCTGCGGCTCCCCTGCCCGCCCAGCCATCGCTGGGGCCTTACGTGTTCCTCACGTGTGTGATGGTGTGATGAACACAGGTGAGCGTGTGTATTTTTGAATCAGTGTTTTCTTTCCTTTGGGTAAACCCAGAAGTAGAAGTGCAGATCATGCGGCAGTTTTATTTCCATTTTCTGAGGCATCTCCACAAGCGGAACATGGGGAGCTGCTTCATTAATACAGTAACATGTTTCAATGTACCTTTGCCCAGCCGCACATGGGGCCCCCTCTCCCCACACCTTAGCCAGCACGTGCTGTGCCTGGTCTTCTTCACCTCAGTACCCCCTTACCCAAAGGCCATCCCCTTCAAGGACCCCAGAGAAGCCTGATAATCGTAACTGTACATAGCTATTTTTCCTATACAGAAACAGCTATGTTCAAGATTAATATACAAATTAGGCAAAGTAAGAAGCTTATAAATAGTAGAACAGAGAGATGATTTTATTAAACACTGATCTCCCCAGAGATCTTACTGTGTGCGAGTAAGGTTAGTCCATGGAGAGGTCATGGACTAACCGTGGTGGAGAGGTCACAGCCCACCCATGGTGCCAGGTTGTTGGGAGACTGAACACCGGTTCTCACACCGTTGGCCACCCTCATGTCTTCCTGGGAAAAGGTCTTTGGATTCTCGATTGTTTTTCATTATGAATTTTAATCACTAAAATGTTGACAAATGCAGCACAGTTTGGGTCAGCTCAGAAGACTCTAAAGATGCCTATTATAAGATCTTTCTGATGGTTGAACCTTACAATTTTTTAAATAATGACTTCAACAAAATGTTCCAAGTTCATTCAAATGATTATAAATCTTAGAGATGGTAAACCGCCGACAACTTTATAAGCTCGACAGACACATTGTGACGCATTTACCGGCATATGTGTTTTTCTTCAGCTGACTCCTAATGTACCTGCTTGCATCCAGCAGCTCTGACCTATTCCTGTTTATGACTGTTAGGCCATAATATCCCTAATGGGGTCTCACGTGTGGACTTTAAGATTGTTTAGATTTAAAACTATGAACATCATTCAGTTAAAATGGGAAGTACATGCCTTTGTTTCTCTGTAGATAATTAAAATCACTAATCACTTTGTGACTTAAATCACAAGCTCTCAGAATGGTCCATCTTGTGCACATTTCTGGAATATACAGAATCTACGCTCTGTTTACATATTAAATGATCCCCCGCGCTCTGAAGCACTAAATACACAGGGATGTCCGAAATACGCAGCTTGGCTTTTGTTTTAAAATTATGAATTAGTTACACGTGCCTCCTTCTGTCAGCCCAGGACACACTCGCCACGCTTTTCTCACAGGGTGCCCAGGAAAAATACCAGAACCTAAAGGAACCCGTGCTGGGAGGTTCTAGCTCTAGTGGGAGACAGATGGACCCTGAAGCCAAATAAACGAGGCGGGGTGGCGCTGAGCAGGGTGGCTCAGAGCGCCGCGCCTGTCCCCTGTCCCCACGGCCTCCACCACGGCTCCTGCACCGAGCAGCGACCACGAGGCGCCTGTGCGGAGCTGCCGAAGCCCGGCGCGCGGGTCCTGGCCGGCTGCGCCACATGCGCGAGCTGTCTGGAGGAAGGAGAGCTGGTACTTTCCCAAGGGTCAGCACTAAGTGGCCCCGAGGCGGCTCCCCGCACCCCCTCCCCAGCCGCCCTAACGCTTCCCGCTCCCCGCCAACAGCAAAGCGGCCTAATTGTGGGCTGGAGACCAGGTTCCCCAAAGCCTGGAAAGCAGCAGCCACCGCCACTATAACTGGGCGGCCGCCCGGTCCTCCCGGAGGCAAAGTCCTACACGGACACCGCATGTCCGAGCGAGTTTAAATCCTACTTTCCGCTCTATTTTTCATGGGAAATGCCTGGACAGTCGTCTGAGGGGGAAGGAAGCCGCGGCCGCACGAAGTGGCCCCGGGGTGACGTTCCCAGCTCGGGCTGCCAGTGACCGGCCTGAACACCACGGACTCCCAGCTGCTCCAGCCTGCGGACCTGGGGCGCTGGGGGTCCCCGCCCCTGGGGAGGGCCCCGGGAACCGCCACCGCGAGGCCGGGCCCTGAAGGGCCGCGAGGGAAGAGCCCGTGGTCCCTGCGAACGGGAGACCCCAGCGAAGACGCGCCCCCTGGGCTGCTTCTGGGGCGACTTCTTCGGCTGGCACCTCCCGCCGCCCTCTGCTGACAGCCTGGGCTCCGGCTCCAGGACCGCAGCCCTGCCGCCCGCAGCAGGAGGAGCCGTCGGCTGCGGAGGCGCAGCAGGGCCTCGGGCTCCTCCAGCTCGCCACCCCCGGCCAGGCGGCGGGGTCGCGACTGCCGTGGAACTGCCCAGGCGCGGCCGCGGTGCTGTCGGTCCACAGAGCGACGGAGAGCTGGCAGCGCCTACGACAGGGCTGGAGCACGGTCCCTCCCGGGCCTGGCACGGTGAAACGCTTCCTTCTCTGACCCTGGGCGCCCAGGCGAAGCTTCCTGTCCCCCCAAGCAGCTGCCGCGGTGATCCTGCGCCAAAGGAAGCCAGTTCTCACTGGGAAGAGCCGAGGGCCTGGGCGGGCGCCACTGGGCACATTCCAAGCCCGACAGTATCGCCTACCTGCTGCTGCTTTGGTTTGCTCTGTCTGTCCCTAGCGTCACTGCGACAACATTCAAAACTTTTGATAAGTTCGGGTGCATCTTTGCTTTTTTCTGAATTGAATGAGTGTCCACCTGTACTTGGGGCTATCTCCACTTGATAAGCAGTCAGTGCACGAATGTCTTGAATGTCCTGATGAAGAGGCAAGGTTTTATACCCTCACTTCCTGCACGCAGACCTCCCATTCAAAATGAGCCACCCAGCGACAGCAAGAGCACAGTTTCTGAAAGGAAGGGCTGGCTTCTGAGAGGCAGGTAAAGCAGTGGCCGGGATCCGGTCATTTTGTTGCTGACCATTTTATGGTGAGTAGAGTTTCCATTCTACTCTTTTCCCGGAAGTTGTGTTCCCACCTTCCCGGGGCAGATACCGCCTTGCTCTTCCTTCTTGCTCCCTCCCGCCCAAGCTCTCTCGCTCTCTCTTTCTCCTCTCTCCACACACACACACACACACATTTGATCAAAAAGGGAAAATACAATTTCCTAGCACTGACAAGCAACCACCTGATACACCACTGAGTCAGTTATATTAGTCAGCTTTTATTTATATTTTAACAACTCATTCGCAAACTTCCCTTATTTGAATTGACTGTATATCCCACATGCACAGAAAAAAAACAATGCTAGGGAATCCATAAGATCGGTGATACTCCTTCTCTGTAAATACTAATATAGCTTTTGCCAATTCATAGGCAATATAGAATCAAATGGACAAATACATGAAGAATCATGTAAGCTATTTGACCAAACCTGTCAAGCAAATCTGAATTGTTTACCTGAGTGACTACGCAAGAGGACATTTTCCACTGAGAACACAGGCCCAGCCTAGCCTGGGAAGCTACTTTAAGTGGAAGGAGATAATTTGCATAAATCATCTCAGTGTCTGCTTTTTTCCTCTTCAAATAATAACTTCACTCTATATCCAACAATAATGTGTATTTTAATTTCCTCACTTGTCAGGTGTCTGTTGTCCAACAGATACATTACGTGTATTGAAATGGAGGGAAATCTACTTACCTAATATTATTATGTCATAAATAATCATCATTTGGTTTCCCCTAGGATGCAGTCAACGCTGTCGCACGGAACCTGCAGATACCATCAACTCTGCTATTTTGCGTAAAGTCATGAAGGCAGAAAATCTAAGTGCTGGGACAGATTTTCTGCTCCTCGGTCTTTTCCAGCATGGCCGAATGGACACTCTGCTCTTTGTGGCCATTGCCATCCTCTTTACAGCAGCTCTGACAGCAAACATCGTACTGATCCTCCTCATCCGGCTGGACAGCGGACTCCACACCCCCATGTACTTCCTGCTCAGCCAGCTGTCCTGCATCGACATGATGTACATCTCCACCACGGTGCCCAAGATGGCAGTTAATTTCCTGACCAAGAGCATGGGTATTACTTTTCTAGGCTGTGAGGTTCAAACATTTGTGTTCTTGGCTATTGGTGGAACCGAGGCTCTTCTTCTTGGCCTCATGTCTTATGACCGGTATGTAGCCATCTGCCACCCACTGCACTACCCTGTGCTCATGACCAGGAGGATCTGCTGGCTCATGGTCTCATGTGCGTGGACAAGCAGTTCTATCAACGGCTTCATACACACCGTCTATGTGTTCCAACTTCCATTCTGTAGCTCTCGGCTCATTAATCACTTTTTCTGCGAAGTCCCATCCCTGTTACCACTGGTGTGTCAAGACACGGCCCACTATGAGTACACAGTCCTCCTAAGTGGGCTTGTTATCCTGCTGATACCATTCATGGCCATTTTGGCTTCCTACGCCCGTGTGCTTACTGTGGTGTTCCAGATGAGCTCGGGTCAGGGACAGAAAAAGGCCGTCTCCACTTGCTCCTCACACCTGATCGTGGCAAGCCTGTTCTACACGACCTCTCTCTCCACCTACACACGGCCACACTCGCTACGTTCCCCTGAACAGGACAAAGTGGTGGCTGTGTTTTACACGATTGTCACCCCTCTTCTCAACCCATTTATTTACAGTCTAAGGAATAAAGAGGTGATGGGGGCCATGAGGAGGCAGCTAGGACGATGTGTATTTGTGCATAAAATATGATCTTTGGCGCCCTCACTCAGGTAAACAACATGAAAGGCTGTGCTTTGAGTACTGATAGAAGTGCCAATGACTGTTGCCATCTGTGAACAATGATAGTAGGAAGAGGAATATATTTTCTGTGAAATAGTTTTAAAGTTCTTTGATAAATTTGCAGTGAATATCAATCGCTTTCATAACAACTTGTAATGGTATCTAAAATCTCATCTTGGTTAAAGGTAAGTACATTTATTTGTCCATGCAAGTCTTACATGACTTAGCTAACTGGTTTATAATGTAATGTAAGCCATCAAGAAAACCAGCCACACTGAGAAGCAGTGTGATAAAATCCCTGTCTCTTTAGGGCCACTCCAAATCTAACCATAACTTGCCTCTAATTTTAAGTTTTGAGTTAGTTATTCTCTTGGAATGTTTATAAGATCTCCAAATATATCCATACAAAATTATCAAATACTTACATTTATTGTTTGAACATTATAAAAATCATCCAAATATAAGCCATCTTTCTGAGAACTGATTTGAAGTGACTCAACATTTTTTACATGAACTTAGTTAGCTGAAACAGAGACCCATTCGTCTTTGCTCTTAAATAACAACCTATATTAAGACTGTAACATACATGCCCATTTATTGTCAGTGTATATTTGACTTTTATCCAGCTTCCTGATGTTACATATGGTGTCAATACCTCACAGACAAAACAGAATTGAGAGCCCATAAATAAACCCACACATGGAAGGAAAATTAACTTACGACAGAAGAGGCAAACGCATACAAGGGGGCAAAGCAATCTCTTCAAAAATGGTGCTGGGAAAACTGGACGACCACACACAAAATCATGACACTATCCAGACAGCTTCCTACTGACACATACAAAAGTTCAAAACAGATCAAAGACTGAATGTAAGACTGAAAACCACAAGCGCATCAATGATATGCTCTTTGCCAATAGCCTAGCGATGACTTCAGGTCAATCCAAATGCAAGGGAAAGAAAAGCAAAATTTAAAACAATGGGTTATATCCTACTAAAGTGCTTCTGGGCAGAAAAAGAACAGAAACTATCATAAAAGTAGAAAGACACCCTACCAAGTGGGAGGAAGGATTGTACATCATACAGCTGCAAGGGGCTGTATGAAGGAAACAAATGACTCACTCAGAAAACGAAAAGAAGAGCTGAACAGGCTCTCAGCAGAAAACACCCAGGCAGGCAGCAGGCACAGAGAGAGATGCTGCCGTGTTCGGGTATGAGACAGATCAAATCTGATCATCAGTCAGATTTGCTAGTCAAACAGTGAAAGCATTGCTTAAGTAAGCTACTTTGTCATACGCTTATATTATAGTAACATTCTGACTGCTCGATTTTAGTAGTATTTAAACTCTTACTGTACCACTTTATAAATTAGAGTTAACGCAGCTATGTATATACAGAAAAAAACATAGTTTATGTATGCTTTGGTACAACCTGAGTTTCAGGAACTCTCTGGTGCTCTTGGACTGTGTAGCACTTGATAAGGGGGATACAGCTTCAAACAGATGAGAAACAAGCGTTGACAGGAACGTGGAGAAAGGGGACTGCCCCGCACTGGGACCAGAAATACAGCCAAGCACACAACCTCTGGCATGGCCCAACACTGAAATAGAGCTACCAAGTGCCCAGTAGAAAAAAAGCACGAGTCCTGGAAGCTATCTGGCCCCCCAATCTCCACACATAAAGAGGCACATGGAGCACAGGGATGGGCAGGCTAGAAGGCCAGAGTGGCCACCTCGGCCCGGGCGCCTGGCAAGAGAGCTGCAAAGGGCCCAAAAGACCACACGGGCAAATACCAAAGCCGAGGGCTATAGCAAGTCAGCACCCACACGAGGGCCTGTGTCAAAGGACAGTGCCTGACAAGAGGACAGGTCATGTCTGGGGGTTCTCACCTCACACACAACTACAGGACACTGCGGGCTCCAGAACAATCACCGTGCAGTTTAGTTTGTAGACACGGGGAGCAAAGAGCCACTGTAGCCACATAGGAGGCTGCCTTCCCAGGCAGGAGTTACCAAAAGAACAAGCAGAGTACTGCGCTCCTGGGAGCAGCACTAGACCATACTGGTCTGTGGGGACAGGCACCACTGGTCACCAAGAGTGCCAACAGTAGTGATGGTCGCTAGTCCCCAGAGGCGGGGTCAGACCCCCAGTGCTAACAGCTCTCGGTGAGAGGCTGGACAACACCAACCACAAACAGCTCTTTGGGACACTGTGCCGGGCCTCTGATGCCAGGCAATGGCGAGACAGGGCGGAGCCCCAGCTCTGCAAAGGTCTCGTTTCTCTTCTCTCCTCAGACCTTGGCTACTGGATGTTCTCTTTTCTTCTTTCAGCTTCTGGTCCTTCCTCTTTTGCAGAGGTTAGAACCATCACACTGCTGCTCCTGCCCACCCTGTCTTGTACTGTCCAGGGTGCCTCACCCACAAGTCTGACCGGGCCATGTTTCAATCCTGCGTCTGACTGAACCATTTAGCACCAGTCGGCTCACAGCTCACACCCGACTGGTCCATTCCACGATACAGGATGTGCACAGGAAAGGGCGGCGGCTGGGCTCTGGGGAGCCAGAGCTGGCTCGGGTGGGGCAGAGGGAGAGACTAGCAGTGCTGGTGCCATCCTGCCACGGGGGGCCGGGCCCAGCGTCAGTTACCCCATTGCTCACAATGGGAGCAGACTAAGATCCAGTGGAGGATGAGTGGATGTGGGAAGTGGGGTCAGATATACAGCAATATAGCGGAAACCCTTCAAACATTTTATTTAAAAAGCTGACTGCCATCGTATGTGACAGCAAAGCAAACCTGGAAAGAATAACGCCAAGGGAAATGGTGAGCAAAAAGCACAAATATCATGATTTCACATAAAGGAAATGTATGAAGAAAACAAAACGACACAGAGAGAGGGGTTTATCAAATGGAAGGGAGACCGCAGTGTGTGAAATAGGTGAGGGCCAAAGGCTCTATCCTAACAGCTGACTGTGCTGGGTGGGATGGTGACCGGGGCCTGTGGTCACTTCAACATGCAGTTGAGTGTCTACATGTCATAGCCCTAAACCATAAAATATGATTTGTCAAAAATTCATTGCTCAAGAGGCTATGTTGGGAAAATAACTACACCAGACATTAAACAACATACACTAACACATAAAATATAGCAACAGTTTCACTCTAAACTTCCAGGCCAGGTTTTAACAGAAAGCATTGTTTGGGAAATGTCTAAATTTAGAAAGAAAAACACTTCAAAATACTTGTCATTGTGATGATACATCTACATTCTTAGTATAGGCAACTACTTCTGGGCATCAGCTCATCATTCTGATGACATGCATTTTGAAAATACAATAAATAAACAATTACAAAGAAAAAATATATTGTAACTGCTAAAGAATAATCAAGACTCCAATATATGTCACCATTGACTACAAAAGGTATACATGATCAAATGTTTTTTAATGATAGTAAATTTTATTCAGTACACTATGTGCTTTTGTCCTCTACTTCTCATCATATATATTTTCCACAGTGAAATGTAAATGAATGTGTAAACACATCTTCTATTCAATATCAAAGCGAAGGTCAACGCTATTCTGACTTACAGTAAATACAAGCTAACTCCAAGTTCCTCCCACTCTGAAAACCTTCCTAAATGCCCTACTAACATCCTTGTTTCGCAGGCTGTAGATGAGCGGGTTGAGCATGGGGGTTATGATGGTGTAGAACACGGAGACCACTTCTTCCTGCTCCGGGGAGTGGTAGGACTTTGGCACAAGATACTTGGTGATGGCAGCCCCGTAGAACAGCAACACCACAGTCATGTGCGAAGAGCAAGTAGCCAAGGTTTTCCTAAGAGCCTGGCCTGACCCCATGCCCAGCACGGTGGACAGTATGCTGCCGTAGGAGCCCAGAATGGCTGAAATGGGAAGAATGAAAAAAATCACAGCACTAACATAAACACCCTTTTCGTATTGGGAAGTGTCAGCACAGGCCACTTTCAGGAGCGCTGGGATCTCACAGAAGAA
>NW_004567163.1:399627-411550 GCF_000260355.1 Condylura cristata
GCCCAGATGAGGATGATTATCACGGAGTTGCCCAGCAGGGCCACCAGGAGGTCCAGCACCGTGAGTGTGAACAGGACCCAGGGCACAGAGGTGCCGTGGAACAGATCCAGGAGGACAAAGTCACTGCCTGAGCTCTGGTTGCTCACCCAGGACATACTCGTATTCCTATTAAGGAGATTTTTTCCAAAAGCATACTACTCACAGTCTTTGATAAAGTTTACCCAGGGAAATCACACACTGCTTTCCAACATGTCAGGTTCACTTATTTCTAAATCACCATCCTGTTGTCTCAGTAAAATAATGCCAGAGCTTCTCACTGAGAACCTTGGAGACCGCACGAGTCTTCCTCACACTGAAGGCCCGTGAGCCATGTGGGTCAGTTGCTCAGTCCTCCTGTTAGTACAGCACAGAGCATGCACAGACCTAGTGGCCAAAGCTTCATGGTCAGAGTAAAAGCAACCAGATGCCAATTAATTCTTTCCCACAACGACTTCCAGTTAAGCCCAGAAATGTCAACTGTTGGAAAAGGGAAATGATTTTTTCTGAGGATTCACTTACAAACATGCACTTAACTGGACTTTTCCGTGAAGCTGCACGGTTACATTAAGTGCCACACATCTAGTCCAAGCAGCCAGCTGCCCAGGGAAGAGGGCACGGAATGCCCAAAGCGTGCGCCCTCTCCACAGTGACCCCGGACAGGAGGAGGGTGCCCTGGGCAGCAGTTGGCAGAAAGACGAGCTGGCAGGAACTGCCCTGCAGGCGAGGGCGCCGCAGCCACCAGGGGGCTAGGAAACACCCAGGGCTTTCCTTTCTCCCCTCTGTGTCCTTCTTGGTCTTGTTTCAACATGAGCCCAAAGCAACTTCTGCAGGGACAAGACAGTAGAAAGCACTCTCTGAGATTATTTGGGACTTCGATTCCGTGCCAATGAGAACATTCAGGTGTTTATACTGACTAGATGCTTTTTCTCCTAAAAGAAGGAACTTTCATCTATTTGAAGTAATGATGAGGACACAAAATCTAATATTAAAATGAGGTCGCTGTAACGAATGCTGAAAGCAGCTACTGCAGGCAGGGTCAGTGCTGCTCACAAACATCCAAAGCACCTGCGAACCCACACCGCTCCACACAGGGCAGGAGTCCCACCTACTGCCTTGCCCGCACTCAGTGCCCATGGAGAGAGGATCGGGGTCAGTGAGACCTGCTGTGGGACCGCACTGACTGTGTACGGGAAACCACAGGAACAGCCCACAGTCCCCACGCTGCATTCTGTAGGTTTGGTATTAGACATAAAACAGCATGTGCAGGTATTTTAAAACTTAAACACCTTTTATAACATCAAATATACCAGAAATGATGGGTGGCACAGTAGGTTAAAACACAGCACTATAAGGTGTCCACAGCTACTGCAGTACAAGTTTGACCCCTGTCCAGGGAGTGACCCCCCGGGTGCAACAGATCCTTCCTGTCTCCCCACTGCTCCCCTAAGCAGTCTGTTTCCGTATATATGACTGTTCTGCTTCCCACTCTGTCTCTGGTGACTCATCTCAGCCCCCCACACCTCTGGCCTCTAGTGCAGTTGTTCTGTACATAAATAAATCTAAAAAAAAAAAATAAGTGATGGATGTTCTTAAGCCCTTTGTTATCAAACCATATACAACTTACCTATTTCCTCAACTTTCAAATTCTCAGGAAATTTGCTTCTCAGTATACAGTGAGAATTAAAACAAACCATATAATCTGCCAACTCACAAGTATGACATTCATGGAACTTAAATTTTCTTTAAATCTAAGAAAACAGGCGCCACTAGCTTCTCAGCTTCCAGAGACAGCCACTTTTTCCAAATATATTTTATTGGTCTCCAAAAATATGAATAGATTATTTCTGACAGTGGTTCCTGATTAATGTATATGAGGACCATCAATGCAAAATGGTAAAATGTAACTTCATATAATGTTTGTACCATGCTGTTTATGTAAATTATGGTATACATAAAAAAGGAACATATAGATGTAGATATAGGTACACGTTTGTATGCATGCGTGTGTACAAAGGCAAAGTCCCAATGAGAAAAACTGTCAGTCAGCTCAATTACATCCTAAAAACTATCTCTTTTAACTCAGGCAGATGAGTAACAATGAAATCAACAGTCTGTTTAGAGACTATCATGGGAAAAGCTCATATAATTTTACTAAAGTGAAACATGTTCAGTCCCTTCAGTGTTCAAAAAAGTCTTTCAGGTAAGACTATGAACTATGGAGAGAGTTACATGTCTTTCTTATAAAAGTCACTGCTTCCCTGAACCCTAGAGTTTTCAAGTTCTACCATTTGAAAATAAAATGAGACAGATTCCAACCTCTCAATCAGAAATTGCCTTCTTATATAATAATAAAAATTACAGTTTCATATTAAACTGCTTATTCTTACTGAATAAAATTTTAATATTTTATAGATGTTCAAATAAATTTAATAGATGGAATTTTCAGAGGTTACCCATTATGTACACTAGGATACAGCATCATATATTAATCAGCTTAGAAGTGTAACACACCTCTTCAGCATACTTACAGAGAAAAATGCTCCTACTTACACATGAGAATAAAACCAATACTGCTTTTTGATACATTCAAACCTCTTCCAGTATCAGAATCACAAACCTGCCCAAACAAGAGGTTAAATACCTTGAAACTAATGCTTCAAAAGCCCTAGGTCAATTCATTTCACACACACAGCCAACAGAGACACTGTCCCCAAATGCACTCAGCCCCTGAGGCAAATGTGTAGCAATTATCTCCCCATCCTTCATGAACCTGAAGTTATGGTTATGGCTATCTCATAACTATATGCAGTCTGCCTCAGGGAATACACAAGGTAAATGATGTGTGCTCAACTTGAAAAACATCAATTTTAAAACAAAGATACATCAGCTTATTGCTAGCTGTTTCAAAAATAAACTACTATAGAAAATTTTACACTTTTTAATTTGTTATGTTGTAGAACTACTTTATAGACTTTTGGCCAGTCATACAAGCTTAGATTGAAATGCTCCAAGTTGAAGGTGAGCCAGTTAAAAGGGAATACTCCAGTGACTACAGTATTTGGAAGGAAGGTGCTGGGTGGTGGCGGGAACCACATTCATATGGATCTGGACTAGGACCCATACCAGGTTCTCCAGATGAAGAGGGATGAAAGGTTCCCTCCTGGCTGTGTGAAATAACACAGAGCATTCTCTTTGAAGCAAAGACAAACATGTGGGAGTTAATCTTTACCTGAGCCTTAGCCCAGATGACTGGAGGGTGTTTGCTCATTCACCTCCAGAATAAGCAAATCTGAGGGTCACTGTTGGAGATACATACCCTATGAATGTCTGAAATATTCCTAAAATCAAGGGCGATAACTCCACATACATACCATTTCACTACAGCTATGTGGCACTAGTATTATAACAGTGTATTATATACAGAAATGTGGAAGATACACAACATATCTAAAGAGGAATTCTTCCAGAAGCACAAAGAGAAGCAGAGACACATACATGGGCACAATATGTGTTTGAATGTTGGGGCAGCAAGAATTGTGGAAACATAAAACTCAGGTCAACTTCTTGCTGATTACATAAAATATCACAATGAAAGTCTTAGCTCAGTCTTTCTTACCCACATCATGTCTCTCATTTAACAGAACATTATGAAGGTGGCCATAAGATTGGAAAGCAGAATTAGATAGTATACAGATTTCAATTGTCACAGAAAGAATTAAAACAGCTATGAATAATATGTGCCTGTATCAAATGGATCAATTACAGAATAAAAACATGTTAACACTCAAGGAAACAATGGAAGTTGTAAGAAAGAATCAACATGAAGTCCACATTTGAAAAAAAAAATGCTTCAAATTAAAAGTATCATAAACAAATCAAGAAGCCTTAAAAGGAAACATCAGTTGTTCAACAATTGAAAAAAGAATCAACCAATTGAAGTTATATCCATATAAGAGTTCCCATATATTGAGCAAAAATATATAAATAAATAAATGGGATAAACATAACAACTAAGAAGCACGGGGTGACATCAAATCCATAATATATGTATAACTGCAATACCAGAATGAGAAGAAGATATACTTGGGGAAAAAAGACAAAATTTTCTGATATAGAAATCAAAACACAAAAAACTTGAAAGGCACACAGAAATGAATATACCAAACATTGTCATCTAGCAATATTATATTCAAAATTTTTGAAACTTAATGAAGATAATGTCCTCAAGGAGTCAAACACATATATAGATTCACTGTACTGACAAGGATAAAAATCATAAAGACTTAGAGAAAAAAATTAAATAAGGATACAAATTGCTAGAATCAGAAAACCAAAGATAAAATAGCAGTAGTAGATGTTCACATACCAACAATCACACTGCATGTAGAGACAGAACATGCCAATGTAAAGAGCTGCTGTTTGGATCAGAATTTTTTAAAAATCTCCCTGTCTTTCCAGTAGATCACTCTGTGCTCCAACGATAAATAAGGACTCAAACAAAATGGTTAGTAAACAACCATAAGACTAAAAGGGACCCAAAATAAGGCAATAACAGCCAAACTTACATTTAAATACAGTTGTAAAAAGCTAACAGAAGACAGGGGTGGACAACAGATAATGATCAAGAAATCAACATATAAGGAGGACATTAAACATATTTATATCTATATTGATAGCATGAGAGAGAGACCAAAGAAGAAATACTGAAGTATACAAGTCAACTGTTAACAAACTTTAAAACAGACACTGGTCACAACACAGTAGTGGTTGGGAAATCCAATACCCCAATTACAGCAATGAACTGATAAAGCAAACTTAAAAAAAAAAAAAGGAAACAATAGCCTAAAATAAGGAGTTAGACCAAATAGGCCTATTAGGCATTTATAGCATTAAAAAACTATGAGTACAACTTCTTCAAACATGTATGTTGAGCCTTCTCCAGGACAGAACACATATTGAATCACAAAGTAAATATCAATGAAGTTATAAAGATGTAATCATATCAACTGAAATCATACCTTTGATCACAATGGCATCAAACTAGAAATAAAAGCAGGAAAAAAACTCTAAATGTGGACACTAAACCACACACTACTATAAGGTTAAGGAGAAAACCAAAGATGATATTTAAAAGTATAAAAGTGAAGATACTATACATCAGAACCTATGACATACAACAAAAGCAGAACTAACAGGAAAGTATATAGCAACACAGGCTTACACCAGAAACAAGAAGATCGCATATAAATTATCTAACATTACAGGTGGACTATTGGGAATATAACAAATTAAATCAGAAGTCAGTAGAAAGAAAGAATTACAGCAGAAATAAATGAACAATAATTACAAAATATAGTGAAAAGATGAATTTTTAAAAAGCTAACTCTCTGGAAATACGAAACACTCAAACCTAGACTTAGGCTTACTGAGAAATAATGGGGGAGAAAATTAATAAACAGAATCAAAAAAGAAAGTTTACAACAAGCATGGAAGAACTAGAGGATCACAAGAGACAACTATGTCTTTCTGTCAACAAATAGGAAAATCTGTAAGGAATGGACAAAACTTAGAAGCGCAAACCTTCTGGACTGAATCAGGAGAAATGGAAAACAAAGCAGACCAATTGCAAACAAGAAAAACAAAAATAACCAACAGTCTCCAACAAAACAAAAGCCCAGGACAAAATGGTTTTAAAAATGAGTTCTGAATGATGTCAGCAACATGGTGATGAAAAGTTGCTGGGATTAAGTTCTCTCTTAGATATAATAAATAAGGGAGTAATTACAGCAAACTCCAGCCAGGACTCAGACATTTTGAACAGGAATGGCAAACCAAAAGAAGCAGGAGGAAGGTGAGAGCAACAGAGGAAGAAAGGAATGGGAGATATTCACCAGTACCCCTTCCCCCATCCTCCACCTACAAACCCAGAACACCTTGACCAAGGAAAGGAAAGGAAAAAAAACTTGAAAGCAACTGGGGAAAACTGAGACATCTAAAACTCTATGAGGTGAAACAATGGTCAACAGGTTAATTCAAGTGAAGGGGAACAGGACTATGACAGACCCACATGGGTGAGATGTGAGGGAAAGATAAAACTCAGGCTACTTGCCACCACTGGGGGCAGGGCAGGAGCCTAGCCACAGCCTGCAGAATACTCCCACCCCATCACAGCTAGAAACCAGGAAAGAGCGCTCCCACGTTGAAAGGCTGTTCTCTGATAGTGGAAGGCAGGCAGAGTGTGGCAGCACCTGGCCATTAGAGGAAAAGTGTGGCAGGATGTGGCCACATCCCATTGGAACAGGCAGGTCTCCACTGCAGTAAAGAATCTAAGCAGAAACGGGGTCACCTTGAGCTTGTGCTTCCCAGGATGGCGGATGCTAGGCGAGGCCTGGCAGCCAGCACACAGCACCAGACATAACAGTAGTTGGGCAGTGGCAGAGCTGTCACTACTAGCGCATAGTACTTCATCCAAGTTGGAAACCAGGCCAGGGGTGGGGCCATTGAAAACAGGAGCACACAGCTCCCCCAATGAAACCAGGCAACAGAGGGACAACTGCCACCAACAAGAACATGCACCGCACAATCACAATCAATCACGAGCTAGGAATCTAATACTCCCCCTTAGAACAGCAGAAACACAGAGGGAGTCACCAGATACAGCACTCAAAATCACCACCATACTCACAACATCATCCAACATCACCCTTGTGGAGGACTGGCATATTAGTCTTAGACCTGGTCTGACTACCAGTCTCTGGCCACCCCAGAAGGAAGAAATGCCAGCTAATCTAGCAACACAGTGTCACAATGCTAGAAATCATTATGAAACAAATGACAGGGGGAAAAAAAAAGACAAATACCCAAGCAAGCCCACAGGGGAAAAACACCACAAAAAGCTCAGTCACCAGAAATCAACAACAGTGACATAGAAGAACTGCTCAGCCTGTCAGATAGAGAATTTAGAAACACTATGATTAACAAACATAAAAAAGATGAAAAGAGAGAAAAATGATATTAGATAAATAATGTACTGAAGAGTGAAAATGAGAGCTTAAAAAAGGAAGTAAAAGGAACACAGGAAATTAAAAGACTACTGGAGAAGATAAAGAATTCTGGGAAAAGCAGTGATGAAAGAATGGATGAAATGGAAGAATGAATCAGCACCCTCTAAGACACAGAAATAAAGACAATCAAAATAGAAAAGGGAGGAAGAATGAAAAGGAAAAGGAATGAAGAAGCACTTCAAGAGCTATCTGACACCATGAAGAAAGGAAATATCAGAGTTATAGGTCTCCCAGAAGGTGAGAAGAAAAGCCGAGGAATCAAGAAAATATTCCAAGAGATAGTTGAAGAGAACTTCCCAACTATGATGAAGGAGATGAAAATAGGGATACAAGAAGCAAGAAGAACACCAAAATACCATGATGAAAGGAGAAATACAGCAAGACAATAATAATAAAGCTCCCAAGAATCCAAGACAAGGAAAAAATAATGAAAATGACAAGAGGGAAGAAACTAATAACCTATAAAGGAAAACCAATCAAGCCTGATATCAGACTTCTCCAAAGAAACACTACAGTCAAGAAGAGAGTGAAGGGAAAAAGTCAACCAACTCAAAGACATCAAATGCCAACTGAGAATACTCTACCCTGTGATGTTCTTCTTCTATGAAGAAAAAATAAGGACATTCTCAGACAAACAGAAACTCTATAATTTTGTCATGACTAAACACCCACTCCAAAAAATACTACAAGAAGTCCTTAGGCCAAAGCCAACAGAGGGATGAATAAGCACAGATCAAGACAAGACAAGGAATAAAATCACATGAAGAAAAACAAAGTGGCAAGTAGAGATGCTAATATATTAATATTAACTCTAAATGTAAATGGTTTAAACTCATCAAAAAAAAAAAAACAGAGTTGCATGCTGGTTTAAGAAACAGAACCCAATCTTTTACTGTCTCCAGGAAACACATATAACCACAAAAGCTAAAAATAGATTGAAAGTAAAAGGATGGAAAACAATTCTACAAGCAAATGGACCAAACAAGAAGGCAGGAACAGCTATATCTATATCAGATAAAATAGACTTCAAACTAAAAAAGGTTAAAAGAGACACAGAAGGCCACTATATTATGATTAAGGGCACAATATATCAAGAAGACATAACACTCATCAACATATATGCACCTAATGAAGGAGCATCAAAATATATTGGAAAACTACTGTCATCTATGAAAACATGTATTAGAAAAAATACATATGTAATAAGAGATTTCAACTCACCACACTCAACAATGAACAGAGCAATAAGACAAAAAAAATAAGTGAGGACACTAAAGCTCTAAACAGGTACCTGGACCTCACGGGCCTAACAGGCATCTGTAGAATACTGCACCCCCAAAAATCTGAGTACACATTTTTCTCAAATTCACATGGATCATTCTCAAGGATTCACCACACACTGGGATACAAGACAACTATCAATAGATACATTAAGATCAAAATCATACCAATATGTTCTCTGACCATTAAGGAATCAAACTAGAAATAAACCATGTGAAAAAGGCAAGAAACCCACCTATATCATGTATTGGAAGACCATTGGCTCAATGAGGAGATCAAAGAAGAAACTTTAAAAATAACTTAAGAAGAATGAAAATGAGGATACGACTCTCCAAAACTTATGGAACACATAAAAAATTAGCTATAAGAGGAAAATATATAGCAATACAGTGTCACATAAAGAAACAAGAAACTGCTCAAAGAAACATCCCAATCTCCCACCTTAAGAACCTGGAAAAGTTCAAAAAAACCCAAAAGCCAACAGGAGACAGGAAATAATAAAAGCCAAAGCAGAAATAAATGAAATATAAGTTAGGAAGACAACCCAAAAAATCAATGAAACCAAAAGTTGGTTCTTTGAAAAAGTAAACAAAATAGATAAACACCTAGCCAGGCTCACAAAGAAAACAGGAAAAAGCACAAATAAACAGGATCATATATGGAAGAGGGGAAATCACAACAGACACAGCAGAAATCAAAAGAATAGTCAGAAAATACTATGAACAGCTATAGGCAAAAAAAGTTCTACAATATAGTAGAGATGGGCAAATTCCTACAACTTTACAACCATCCAAAACTAGATAAAGAAGAAATAGAACAACCAAACAGGCCAATTACAAGCAGTGAAATTGAAGCAAGAACAAAAGCCCAAGACCAAATGGATTTACAACTGAATTTTACCAAACATTCAGAATCGAAATAGTGCCTATTCTTCACAAACTCATTAAAAAAATCGAGAAAGAAGAAAAACTACCAACTACTTTCTATGAAGCCAACATCATACTAATACCAAATCCTAATAAAGACAACACAAAAAAAGAAAACTTGAGATCAACCTCCCTAATGAACATTGTTGCAAAAATCCTCCATAAAATCTTAGCCAACAGAATCAACAATGCAAAGAAAATTATAAAACACTATAAAAGCAAATACAAGAAGACACAAAGAAATGGAAACACATCCCCTGATTTAACACTATTCTAAATAAAATTTCAGTAACATTCTTCAAAGAAATAGAACAAATATTGATGAGATTTATATGGAACCACAAAAAAAAAAAACCTTAAATAGCCAAAATGGAGGTATCACACTCCCAGACTTCAAACTATACTACAAGACCATAATAATCAAAACTGCAAGGTACTGGAATAAGAGCAGACATACAGACCAGTGGATTCAAATAATAAACCCACAATTTTATGGATAGCTAGTCTTTGACAAATGAGCAAAGAATGGACAATGGAAGGAAGAAAGCTTGTTCAACAAATAGTGCTGGGAAACTGGGCTCCTGCAAGCAAAAAAAAAAAAAGAAGAAGAAGCTAGATTACTACCTTGCATCATACACAAAAAAAACTCAAAGTGGATTAAGAACTAGACAAAAGACCCAATATCATAAAATATTTAGAAGAAAATATTGGCGAAACACTACATGACACACACCTCAGTAACATCTTTAAAGATATACCTTTAAAGATAAAGCAAGGACAGTGAAGGAGAGGATAAACAGGTGGAACTACATCAAATTAAAAAGCTTCTGTACAGCAAAAGAGACATTACACAAACAAAGAAACACCCCAAAGACTAGGATAAAATTTTTGCACACTTTAATGACAAAGAACTGCTCACAAAGATATACAAAGAGCTGATGAAACTCAACCAGAAAAATAAAGTGAACAACACCATCAAAAAATGGGGAGAAGAGCCAAAAAGACATGTCTCCAAAAAGGAAATTGAGACAGCCAATAGGAAAAAATGTTCAACATCACTTGTAATAAGGGAAATGCGAAAAAATGTTCAACATCACTTGTAATAAGGGAAATACAAATTAAAACCACAATGAGATACCATCTCATACCAGTGAGAAGGGCACATAAAAAAGAACTAGCAACAACAAATGTTGGCAAGGGTATGGAGAGAAAAGAACTCTCCTACATTGCTGGTGGGAATGCAAACTGGCCCAACCACTATGGAAAGCTATTTGGAGGTTTCTCAACCTGCTAAACATGGAGCTTCCATAGGATCCAGCAAACCCACTCCTAGGCATCTACCCAAAGGACAAAAAAAGCACTAATTCAAAAGGTCACCCGCAGCAGTTTATTGCTGTTATATTTATAATAGGGGAGATGTGGAATCAACCTAAATGCCCAAAAATAGATAACTGATCAAGAAGATGTGGTGCATATACACAATGGAATATTTCTCAACAATCAAAAAAGATCCATGCCTTTTGCAGCAAAATGGATGGATCTGGAAGGGATCATGCTTAGTGAAATAAGCCAGAAAGAAAAAGAAAAATACCAGATGTTTTGAATCATAGCAGTGACACAAGCTATGCAACTCCTGTCGACTGACATATTCTGGGCAGAAGGGAGACTTCCCGAAAGATCAGGACCTCCACAGCTAGCTTATGTTACGACCCCCTTTTTATATAATCACAATATCAAAAATATTCTGAGCAACCATTGGGTTACAACTTGATTGCCTTATACTCATAAAATGGCTGCCTGATCCAGGCAGGCAAGCGCTGCCCTAGGGCATGAAATTCCTGTCTCCTGAGACCGAAATCAAGACCCCAGGGCATAAGGGCTCATGGGTGGTTTCCTAATGTTGTTGTAACAGGACTTGCTTAATGTGTGACTGTATAAATTCCTCTTAAATTAGCCTTTCCTTAAATAAACACTAACCACTCTCTGCTAACAAAAAATTAATCCTTTCCCTAGACCCCTAACAAACCTTTTGCTAACGTAAAATTCATCCATTTCCAAGATCCCTTGTCATTTGATTTATAGTTAACCATCCTTATACATGATTGTTAACAAAAATGTGTATAATTTAGTATACCATGAAATGTCAAGAAAGAATACATTGTTCCCTTTTTATTTCCTTGAGAAGTCTAATGGTGAATTCTTATCTATATACCTCACTTTATGAATTATTGTGATTAACTGCTTGCTGCACAGTATAAATAAAGGCCTGCCAAGAACTAAGGTAAAGATACTTGCACACGAGACTGACGTGTCTTCCTCACTACCTCTCCCCCTGAGAATCTCTGCAGGCCAATGCTGTTTCCCCCCAAGAAGTAAGGTAGAGATACTTGCACATGAGACTGACGTGTCTTCCTCACTCCCTCTCCCCCTGAGAATCTCTGCAGGCCAATGTTGTTTCCCACCTTCAAAGGCCCTGTCACTCTATTTGCCAAGACATAGCAGGAAGGTAAGAGATCAGAAATTTAAAAAGCAATTGTGGGCCCTCCATAGTGGTGCAGCAGGTTAAAGAACAGCAGTAAGAAGCTAAAGCCACTTCAGCATGAGTTCGATTCC
>NW_004567163.1:411725-413467 GCF_000260355.1 Condylura cristata
TGAGAGGATTCACCAGAGACAGAGTGGGGAGCAGAACAGGCAGATTGACGAAGTACACTGCTGAGGGGAGCAGCGGGCGGGTCAGGAGAGGTCTGCGGCACCACGTGGTCACCTCCGGGGCAGGCGGGGATCGAACTCATGCAGAAGTGGCTTTAACTTCTTAATGCTGTGCTTTAACCCGCTGCGCCACCAGGGAGGGCCTGCATGCTGAGTTTTTACACAGCAAAGCAGTTGCAAATTTTTCTAATATTTATAAAAAGCTGTATCAATTTTAAGAGTTTAATTGAAGAAAATGCTTTTTAACTCTATGAAGCCTCAAGAACAGAAAAAATTTTGTAATAATCTTTAAAGTTGAACTTCCAAGCTGACAAAACCTAATTGTCTATTGACATTCTAAAATTAAATTTTATAATAAAAAATAGGCAGAGGATCCAAATAGATCCTTTTCCAAGGAGACACAGAGGTGGACAACAGGTACATGAACAGGTCAGTCTCCCAAATCATGGGGGAATGAAGACCAACCCGCAAGCTGGCCCCCCAGGCCTGCGGGGGCCGGGCACCCCCGGGACTGCACCTTCACACTTAGTTACCCAAGTCAGCAGCGGCACGGAATGTTCTGGGGGAGATCATAGCCACTATTCATGACAGTAATAGCATGATCTTTCCTTTTTAAGGATATTCAAACTCTTACTGTGGGTTCATTATAAATTAATCTAACACAGCGATGTGTGCTTAGGAATAATATGGCTTATACAGCTTTGGACCAGTCTGAGTTCTAGGCACCAGCTGGGCACGCTGGGAGTCTCTCCTGCAGATAAGGGGCAGAGAGCTAAAATAAAAAAGGGACACATCGAGTTCTGGCAAAAGATGTGGGGAAAACGGGACACCCCTGGACTGCTGTTGTCCACATACACAACCAGGAATGGAGATTCCACGAAAAGGAAAATCAAGCTGCCACGTGACCCAGCAACTCCACTTCTGGGTACAAGGGGAAAGAAACGCTAATTCAGAAATGTACTCATCTGTGTTCACCACACCATCACACACAACGGGACAGACAAGGTTCCAGCGATGGATGGAGGATCGAGTCTAGTGTGTCTGTATGTGTGTCCCTGTCTATGTACTGGAAAATGCTCAAACAGTTTTTAAAAAGATGAAAGGCCAGTGGATTTTAATAGAAAACCCAGATATAAACCCACAGGTTTATGGGCAGCTAATCTTTGACAAAGGAGCAAAGAAGATACAATGGAACAAAGAAAGTTTGTTCAGCAAATGGTTCTGGGAAAACTGGGAAGTTACATGCAAAAAAATTAAACTAGATCACTACCTCACACCATACACAAAAATCAACTCAAATTGGACTAAAGACCCAGATATAAGAACGGAAACCATAAATACCTGGAAGCAAAGATGGGCAAGACACTACACGACATACACTTCAGTAACATCTTTGAAGATACAGCACCCAATGCAATGATAGTGAAGACAAGGATAAGTAGATGGGACTACATCAAGTTAAAGAGCTTCTGTACAGCAATAGAGACATTACAAAGACATCCCACTGATTGGGAAAAAATTTCTCACACAAAACTAGCAATAAAGGATTGATCACAATGATATACAAAGAACTGATGAAACTCAACAAAAATAAACAACCCCATCAAAAAATGGGCAGAACAGCTAAAAAAGTCACTTCTCCAAAGAGGTAATGCAGGTGGCCAACAAGCATATAAAAAATGTTC
>NW_004567163.1:414007-416387 GCF_000260355.1 Condylura cristata
TGCAGCAACAAGGATGGAGTTGGAAAAGATCATGCTTAGTGAAATAAGCCAGAAAGAAAAGGAAAAATACCAGATGGTTTCACTCATAGCAGGAGTATAACAGACCAGGCGAGAAAATAACAATAATAATGAACAGCTACATACCAGAGACATTTTATGGGGTGGAGTGGGGGAAGGGGATCAAAAACAATAGGGGGAAGGAAATGCACTGGAATATGGTGATGGCACGCAGGTGATTTGGTGATGGGAAGCCCACGGGGATTACAACTGAGATGGAAAAATGCACAAAAAGGTGCAAAAATAAACTATTATATTATTAAAAAAATAAAAAAGATGAAAGGCCATCACAGGTGTCAACATGGATAGATGTGTAGGAAAAGTGCTACCAAAATAGGCCCAAGCATAAAGACAAATTCCCTATGAGTCACACACATAGACGTATAAACCAAACCAGACACAGGGACCGAAAGATGCCACAGGTGCGGTTGTGGCGAGATGTGTGAGGTCAGGACGCTACACCCTAACAGCTACTGGCTGACACACTGTGATACCGTGATCACATCGCAAAGATATGAACATACATCACTAAGCTGCTATCCTGAAATAGAAATAACACTTTATGCCATTTATGACTCAATTTTAAAATTCCAAAATATTAAGCATTGTATATTAGCACATACTGTAGAAATTAAATATTGCTCAAATATTCCAGGTCAGTTATTAGAACAAGTATTGTTTAGGGAAATGTGTTAAAATTTAGAAGAGTAGGGCCCTCCCTGGTGGCGCAGCAGCAGGTTACAGCACAGCACTGAGAAGCTAAAGCCGCTTCAGCATGAGTTCGATCCCCGCCTGCCCCGGAGGTGACCCATATGGAGCAGCAGACCTCGCCCGACCTGCCCACTGCTCCCCTCAGCAGTGCAATTCGTCAGTCGGCCTGTTCTGCTCCCCACTCTGTCTCTGGGGAGTCCTCTCACCGCCTCTGCAACTCAGGCCTGTAGCCCAGCTCTGTATGCACAAATAAATAAATCTTAAAAAAAAATTTAGAAGAATAAACCAGGCTGGTGGCACAGGAGTTAAAGACAGCACTGCCAAGCTATTACCTGCCACTGCAGCATGAATTCAGTAACTGGCCACCAAGGAGTGACCCACATGGTACAGCAGAACTCTCCTGTACCCCCACAGCCCCCTCAGCAATGTATTTTGATCAGTCTCCCTGTCTGCTCCCCAACCAGTCTCTGGCGAATCTTCTCAACCCAAAGACCTTGGCTCCTCTGGCCTAACCCCAGTTCTTGTATGCATAAATAAACTATAAATTAAAAAAAAATCTATCTATCTACCTATCTATCACTTGCAATGATAGATTTTGAATACATGTAAGTCCTAGTGCAGACAACTGCGTAAGGGCATCACAGTTCCTTTCTAAGGATGTGCAAAATGAAAATAAAATAAAAGTGGTAAGCAGTTAGGAAATGTGTATTATCTATTAAGTAAATTTTCAACATTTCTGGTGTTATTGAATGCAATGGCTTATATGTTTATGATAAATATAAAAAAATGATGCTATGTTTTATCATAAGGTACATTATTATATTTTTGTTCTCAATTCAACATAACTGTTTTCTAAAATGTAAATAATTGCATAAAAACATCTTCTATTCAATTTCAAAAAAACTAGGAATGAATTATGGGTTGATACAAACAAGATACAAGGAAACGCCACATTCCTCACACTCTGAAAACTTTCTTGAAAGCTCTAGTGACGTCCTTGTTTCGCAGGCTGTAGATGAGCGGGTTGAGCATGGGGGTTATGATGGTGTAGAACACGGAGACCACTTCTTCCTCTACAGGGGATTGGTAGGACTTTGGCAGAAGGTACTTGATGGTGGCAGCCCCGTAGAACAGCAACACCACAGTCATGTGCGAAGAGCAGGTACCCAAGGTTTTCCTGAGTCCCTGGCCTGACCCCATGCCCAGCACGGTGGACAGTATGCTGCCGTAGGAGCCCAGAATGGCTGAGATGGGAGGTAGGAGAAAAATCACAGCAGTGACATAAATACCCTTTTCATATTGGGAAGTGTCAGCACAAACCACTTTCAGGAGTGCTGGGATCTCACAGAAGAAGTGATGGATTTCCCTGGAGGCGCAGAAAGGGAGAGTCAGAGTGTAGGCCACATGGATCAAGGCGTTGAAGAACGCACCCAGCCAGGTCACCAGCACCAGGAGCGCACAGACCCGGGGACGCATGAGGACGGGGTAGCGCAGAGGCTGGCAGATGGCCACGTAGCGGTCATAGGCCATCACGGCCAGCAGCAGGTATTCAGAGCCCCCAAGGGTGGTGAAGAGGAACATCTGGAGGCTACATCCAATGAAGGAGATGTGA
>NW_004567163.1:417545-420856 GCF_000260355.1 Condylura cristata
GCAGCCACCAGGGGGCTAGGAAACACCCAGGGCTTTCCTTTCTCCCCTCTGTGTCCTTCTTGGTCTTGTTTCAACATGAGCCCAAAGCAACTTCTGCAGGGACAAGACAGTAGAAAGCACTCTCTGAGATTATTTGGGACTTCGATTCCGTGCCAATGAGAACATTCAGGTGTTTATACTGACTAGATGCTTTTTCTCCTAGAAAGATGTAAAAGAAGGAACTTTCATCTATTTGAAGTAATGATGAGGACACAAAATCTAATATTAAAATGAGGTCGCTGTAACGAATGCTGAAAGCAGCTACTGCAGGCAGGGTCAGTGCTGCTCACAAACATCCAAAGCACCTGCGAACCCACACCGCTCCACACAGGGCAGGAGTCCCACCTACTGCCTTGCCCGCACTCAGTGCCCATGGAGAGAGGATCGGGGTCAGTGAGACCTGCTGTGGGACCGCACTGACTGTGTACGGGAAACCACAGGAACAGCCCACAGTCCCCACGCTGCATTCTGTAGGTTTGGTATTAGACATAAAACAGCATGTGCAGGTATTTTAAAACTTAAACACCTTTTATAACATCAAATATACCAGACAAAGTGGGGGGGGGGGTCTACGTTCCTTCATCTGCAAAACTCACCCACTTCCTCAACCTCTAAACTGGCAGGGAAATGTAACCGCCTGTGGTGGGATTGAAAGAGGACAGTATATCTGTCCATTCACAGGGTGACCTTCATGGAACTGAAAATTGCCATGATTTCTAAGAAAACAGAGCAGCCACTAGCTTCTCAGCTTCTAGAAAGTGCTAAGGAATGATTCTATTTGATAAATTAACTTTGTACTATTTGTGAAAAAAAACTGTTTAAGGAGCTTCGCATGACACTCTTTCTGAGTACACTTCAGTGACCCTCAAAAACATCAGTAGATTATTTCCAACAGTGGTTCCCGATTACTGTATATAAGGACTCTCGATGCAAAGTGGTAAAATGTACCTTCATATAAGGTTTGCATTTTGCGGTTTGCTTAAATTATGGTACACATAAAGCAGGAACATACAGAGGTAGATATAGGTCACATTTGTATGCATGCATGTGTACAAAGGAAAAGTGAAATACATGAAATACAAACAATGAGAAAAATTGTTAGTCAGCTTTACTACGTCCTGAAAATTATATCTTTTAACTCAGGAGATAAGTGACAATAAAATCAACAAATAGTCTGTGTTTACGGAATGTCATGGGGAATAATCATATAATTTCACTTAAGTGCAACATGTTCAGCCCCTTAAGTTTTCTGAAGGTCTTTCAGGTACCACTGAAAATAAAATGAAATAGATTATCAGCCCTTCCATCAGAAGGTGCCTTCGTATGTAGTATTAAACAAAAACTACAGTTTCAGTTAAACTAAATGGCTTATTCTATTGTAAATGTTAATATTTTATAGATATATGCAAATCATTTTAATATTTGGGATTTTCTGAGGTTTTCCATTATACACACTAGGATACAGCATCATATATTAACCAGCTTAGAAGTGTAGCACACCTTGTCAACTTATTTCTAGAGAAAAAGGCTTCTACTTACTCATAAGAACAAAATGAGTGCTGCTTATGAAGTGTTGTTGATGCATTTCTTATTTCTTCCAGTACTAGAGTCACAAAACTGCCCAAATGAGGTTAAATATCTTGAAGCCAATGTTTCAAAGTTCAAGGTCAATTAGTTTTGAACACACAGTCTATAGAGATACTGTCCGCAACTGCCCTCACTCCCTGAGGCAAATGTGTACCAATTACCTCCCCATCCTCCATGACCCTGTAGTAATGGCTATTTCATAATGTGCTATCTCTCCCTCAGGAAATGCACTTTTGCTAAAATGAGGTAAGTTCAAATACTTGAACAAATGTCAATTTCAAAACAAAAATACATCAATGACTTGCTATTTCAAAATTAAATTACATAAAATTTTACACTTTTCAACTTGTTATACTATAGAAATACTTTTACAGATTTTTGACCATTTGTACAAGGTGAGGTTGAAATGCTCCACATTGACAGTGAGCCACTGAAAGTGAAAACTCCTGTGACTGCAGTCATTGGGAGGAAGGTGCTCGGTGTGGAGGGAACCACATTCGGAGCCACACCAGATTCTCACAATGAAGAGGAATGAAGGTTCCCTCCTGGATGTGTAAACAAAAGGCATAATTTGGGAAAATAGTCTTTACATTTGAGCCTTAGCACAAATGATTGAAGAGTGTTTTCCTAACAACAGTCAACACACTTAGCTCATTTACCTCAGGAACAGGGAAAGCTACCAGGAACTTTTGAAGGTCACTCTTGGGGACACAAACTATGAATGCCTGAAATTTATTCCTAGACTGATTGGCTCAACTGCACATATATACAATGTGACTGCAGCTATAGAGCTCTGGTATTATAATAGTATATTATATGCAAAATCTGGAAGATATGCAATCTCTAAGGAGGAGTTCTTACAGAAACACTGAGAGAGAGAATGACATCACCAACATGGCCACAAAGAGTTGTGGGGATTAAGTTCTCTCTTGGATATAGTAAATAAGGGAGAAATTGCAGAAACTCCAACCAAAATTCAGACATTATGAACAGGATTGGTGACCCAGGGGAAGCAGGAGAAAGGAGAAAGCAAAGGAAGAAGAGATGAATGGGAGATATGTCCAGGACTCCATCCCCCCTCCCGCAGGTACAACCAGAACATCTCAACGAAGGAAAGAAAAGGAGAAAAAAACCTGAAAGCAACTGGAAAAGCTGAAACATCTGAAAACCCCGAAGGGTGAAAACAAAGGTCACCAGGTTGATTGCGTGAGGGGGAGCAGGACTACTACAGATTCACGGGTGTGAGAGCTGTGGGAAGGATAAGACTCAGCCTTCTTGCCACCACTGGGGGCAGGGCCGGGACCTAGCCACAGCCTGCAGGAACACCTGGTCCCCTGACACAGTCTGAGGGAGAGCAGCAGCACTCGCACATTGAGAGGTGATTCTCTGATAGTGAAAGCCAGGCAGGGAGTGGCATACAACACAGCATCAATGTGGCCAGGATGCGCGTCTGCTGCTGAAACAGGCCAGTGTCGGCTGTGAACAAGGCATCTTGTGCTTTTGCTCCCCAGAACCTTAAGACCTGGGTGGAGTGAAGCAGCCTGCACTCAATCTCCAGGCATTAGCTGCAAGAGCATCAGGGTCTGGCCACAGGCACTGAAACAGGCAGGGGGCGCTGCCCTGAATGGGAGAACTTGGCTTTTGCTCCCCAGGACCTTGGGGATCAGGTAGAGCACGACAGCCAG
>NW_004567163.1:421301-423933 GCF_000260355.1 Condylura cristata
ACTTGAGCACCGAGAAAAATGCTGGCCATTACTAGCAAAAAAGTGTTTCAATGCACTGAAAGCATTAGGAAACAAACAACATGGAGAAGAAAAATACAAATATGAAGGCAAGCCCACAGGGGAAAAATGTACCACAAAAAGATCGGCCACCAGAAATCAACAATAATGACAGCCTGTCAGATAGAGAATTTAGAATTACCATGATTTAAAAAAATAAGATGAAAAGGAAAAAATTATATGAGACGAATCATCAATGAACTGAAGAATGAAAATGAGAGCTTAAAAAGGAATGCAGGAAATTAAAAGATTACTGGAGAAGAAAAAGAATTCTGGAAAAAGCAATGAAAACAGAATAGATGAAATGGAAGAACGAATCAGCACCCTCTAAAACACAGAAATAAAGAGAATCAAAATAGAAAAGGAAAAAGAACAAAGAAACGCTTTGAGAGCTATCTGACATGATGAGGAAAGGAAATATCAGTTATAGGTCTCACAGAAGGTGAGAAGAAAGGCCAAGGAATCAAGAAAATATTCCAAGAGATAGTTGAAGAAAACTTCCCACTATGATGAAGGAGATGAAAATAGGCATACAAGAAGCAAGAAGAACATCAAACTACCATGATGAGAGGAGAAAGACAGCAAGACAATATAATAAAGCTCCCAAGAATCCAAGACAAGATAAAAATAATGAGATTGACAAGAAGGAAGAAACATCAGACTTCTCCGAAGAAACACAACAGGCAAGAAGAGAGTGGAGGGACATTCTCAACAAACTCCATAGCATTAAATGCCAACCAAGAATACTCTACCCTGCAAAGCTCTCCTTCCTCTACGAAGAAAGAATAAGCACAAATTCAGACAAACAGAAACTCCACAATTTCGTCAAGACTAAACCCCCACTCCAAAAACTACTACAAGAAGTCCTCAAACCAAATCCAACAGAAGAATGAACTAGAACAGTTCAAAACAAGGAACAAAAATACAAAAGGACCCCCCAAAAAATGGCAAATATAGGTGCCAGTATATCACTATTATCTCTAAATGTAAATGGCTTAAACTCATCAATAAAATAACACAGCGTTGCAGTATGGATTAAAAAACATAACCCAACATTCCGCTACAAAACACATCTAACTACAAAAGATAAAAACAGATTGAAAATAAAAGGATGGAAAACAATCCTACAAGCAAATGGACCAAAAAAGAAGGCAAGAACAGCTATACTTATATCAGACAAATAGACTTCAAACTAAAAAAGGTTAAAAGAGACACAGAAGGCCACTACATTATGATTAAGGGGACAATACAACAAGAAGACAACAATCACCAAAATATATGCACCAAATAAAAGAGCACCAAAATATATCAGGAAACTACTGTCATCTAAGCAAACGTATATCAGAGAAAATATATACATAGTAGGAGACTTCAACACGCCACTCTCAGCAATGGACAGATCAACAAGACAGAAAATAAGCAAAGACACTAAAGCTCTGAACAAAGACCTGACAACATGGGTCTAACAGACATCTATAGAATACTGCACCCCAGAAAATCTGAGTATACATTTTTCTCAAGTCCACATGGATCATTCTCTAGGACTGACCACATACTGGGTCACAAGATAAATATCAATAGATACACTAAGATCAAAATCATACCAACTATTTTCTCTGACCATGAATGAATCAAACTAGAAATAAACCATATGAAGAAGGCAAGGAGCCCACCTACCATGTGGAGACTGAAACCCACGCTACTGGAGGACTATAGAACCAATGAGGAGATCAAAGAAGAAATAAAAAATACCTGGAGTATATGGAGTATAATGACAATGACAACACAAGTCTCCAAAATGTATGGGACACGTTAACAGCAGTTATAAGAGGAAAATAAATAGCAATACAGGCTCACGTAAAGAAATAACTCAAAGAAACAATCTAATGTCCCATCTTAAAGAACTGGAAAAGGAACAATAAAATAACCCAAAAGCAGGTAGAAGACAGGAAATAATAAAAGTCAAATCAGAAATAAATGAAATGGAAGTTAGGAAAACAGTCCAAAAAAATCAATGAAACCAAAAGTTGGTCCTTTGGAAAAATAAACAAGATAGACAGGCTCACAAAGAAAAAAAAAAAAAAAACAAGAGAAAGCACAAATAAACAGAAGCATGAACAAAAGCAGAGAAATCATAACAGATCCAGCAGAAATCAAAAGAATAATCAGAGAATACTATGAACAAGTATATGCGAACAAGTAAGACAATTTAGCAGAAATGGACAAATTCCTACAACTCTACAACCATGCAAACCTAGATAAATAAGAAATAGAACAACTAAACAGACCAAATACAAGCAAGAAAATTGAAATAATCAAAACCTTCCCCAAAAATAAAAGCCCACGACCAGATGGATTTACAAATGAATTTTACTGAATGTTCAGAAAAGAACTAGTGCCTATTCTACACAGACTCATCCAAAAAACGAAAAAGAAGGAAAACTACCACATACTTTCTACAAAGTCAACATCACACTAATACCAAAACCTAACAAAGAAAACTTCAGACAAATCTCCCCAATGAACACTGATGCAAAAGTCTTAGCCAACAGAAATCTTAGCCAACAGAAGCCAA
>NW_004567163.1:425778-426907 GCF_000260355.1 Condylura cristata
CCAAAAGACACAAAAACACTGACTCAAAAAGATACCTGCACCCCCATGTTTATTGCTGCTTTATTTACAATTGGAAAGACATGGAAACAGCCCAAATGCCCAAAAGTGGATGACTGGATTAAAAAGATGTGGTACATATACACAGTGGAATAGTACTCAGCAACAACTAAAAAGAAACACATGGATGGAGCTGGAAAAGATCATGCTTAATGAAATAAGAAAAGGAAAAATACTCATAGCAGGAGTATAACAGACCAGGGGCAAGAAAATAACAAAAATAATGAACAGCTACATACCAGAGACATTTTATGAGCTGGAGTGGGGAAGGGGATCAAAAACAGTGGGGGGAGGGAAATGCACTGGACTATGGTGAGGGCACACGGGTGATTTGGTGATGGGAAGCTCAAGGGGATTACAACTGAGATGGAAAAAGGCACAAAATGATGTAAAAATAAACTTATTTTTTTTAAAATAAAAAGATGTGTCTATATGTGCAGAGAATAAAAATTATACATCTATTGAAAAAATGGGATGAACTACAATCATGGGGACAGCATGAATGTAACCAGAAGGGAAGATGCTAAGTGCAGTAAACCAGAAGAAAAAAGTCAAATACTGAATGATTTCATTCACATGTGGAATACAGAGAAACAAAGTGTTTGGGGAAACATGTTAAAATTTAGAAGAGGCAAATATTTGGAAACATATATTACATCACTTACAATTTTAGATTTTGAAACAGTAAGTCCTAGTGCAGACAATTGCTTAAGGGCATCACAGTTCCTTTCTAAGGATGTGCAAAATGAAAATACAGTAAATTTGGTAAGCACTTAGAAAATGTGTATTATCTATTAAATAAATTTCCAACATTCCTGATATTACTGAATACAGTGGTTTATATGATAAATATAAAAAAGATTATGTTAGGGGCCCTCCCTGGGGGTGCACTGGATTAGAGCACAGCACTAAAGCCACTTCTGCATGAGTTCGATCCCCACCCCAGGGGTACCTACAGGGCACCGCAAACCTCTCCTGACCCCTCAGCAGTGTACTTCATCCATCTGCCTGTTCTGCTTCCCACTCTGTCTCTGGTGAATCCTCTCACCACCCCTGTACCTACAGAGCTGTA
>NW_004567163.1:428047-446946 GCF_000260355.1 Condylura cristata
CGGAACAGATCCAGGAGGACGAAGTCGCCGCCCGAGGTCTGGTTGCTCAGCCAGGACATGCTCAGGTTCAAACTTGTAACCTTGGAGAGTTTTGCAAAAGCATAATGTTGACAGTCTATGTCATATTTTACTAAATAAATTATTCACAGCATTCCAATATCTCAAGTCCACTCACTTACCTACTTTTCATATTTTAGTTTTAGTAAATAAATACATTTGCAAGATTTTCCAAGTCACTATCCTTCTCCAGAGAATCTCAAGACACCATCCAAAATCCTTGACCCACTGGATGGAAGCCTTACTAAGCTTAATGTATAATGTAAGAACATTCTGTTAGAAGCTTTGTGGAACTTGAAATTTTCAAGCAATTACTGCTAGGTTTCACTTAGTGATGGTCCGTAACCCTAAGCATGTTTTCATTCATAAAATGCATGTACTGCCCGTAATCCAAAGGACGGACTCGTATCATTTGCAACAAGAGGCATGGAGCTGAGGCCCTCCCTGGTGACGCAGAAGCTGAGATCGCAGCACTGTGAGCTGCCCACAGACCCTGCAGCACGAGTTCGAGCCCCAGCCAGGGAGTGACCCCCAGGGCGCAGCAGACTCTCCTGTCTCCCCGGTGCTCCCCTCAGCAGTGCATTTCAGCTAATCCTCCTGTTCTGCTCCCCACTCTGTCTCTGAAGACTCACCCCCCGCACCCCTGGGCTGTACCCCAGTTCTTCTGTGCGGAAACAACTCTTTTAAAATGCACTGAACTGGAAGGAGTGACGTCCATGAAATACACTAGGAGACAGAAAAATGCCAAATGGTGTTGAATCCTAGGACAAGTTAGGGATAATCGGGCGGTTTCAGGGCAGTGCACCTAGGCAGGGACTTCAGGAGAATTAAGGGAGGCTCTAAAGCTAAGGGCCACAAATTCCAAAGGGGACTCATCAAACACCCAGGCTAGGAGCGACGGGACACTCTGGAACAAGGACAATAAAGGAAAGTGTGCTGAGATACGGGCTGGTACAGAGCTGAGTTCTGGGCACACTGGTATCAGGACGGTGAGTGAGACCACCAAGAACTAACCAATCACAGAGACTGGTGGAGCTTTAGAATAACTCGGGAAGGGGCCGTCCCCGGTGGCGCTGCGGGTTAAAGCGCAGCATTGCAGACTGGCCGCAGCCGCTCCAGTGAGCGTTCCATCCCCGGCCGGAGGTGACCCACATGGCCCAGCAGGCCTCTCCTGACCGCCCACTGCTCCCTCAGCAGTGTACCTGTCAGTTGGCCTGTTCTGCTCCCCACTCTGTCTCTGGTGAGTCCTCTCATCTCTCCCATACCCCAGTTCTGTATGCATAAATAAATCTTTTCTAAAAATGAGTAACAAGGGAAAGAAAGTATCTGTTCCCTTAGGAAGGTCTCTGCTTCGGCTCCCTTGCGCCTCCCTGGCCTGGTTCCAACCCGCAGGTCCCACTTTACTTCTGTTGCCTTTCTCTAAACAAATCTGCCTGTTCTGGCTTATTTTCCTGAGCATCAGCGAAGCTCCTGCCGCTGCGCCATGAGACACCAACCCGGGGTGGTCTAGCGGCTGAGCTCAGCGCTGCCCGGCGGCCTGAACTGCACTCCTGGCTGGGAGACGAGGCCTGAAAACCTGAAACTGTGGGTTAGTGTCACTTACGTGTGAAACATAGGAAAAGTAAGCAAAGGGTCAGAAAAGACACACTGTAAAGGTTCCCTTTGGAAGCTGCCCACAGAATTGAGGGGG
Source organism: Condylura cristata (assembly GCF_000260355.1). Taxonomy (NCBI): domain Eukaryota; kingdom Metazoa; phylum Chordata; class Mammalia; order Eulipotyphla; family Talpidae; genus Condylura; species Condylura cristata. The sequence continues at coordinate 429,795 of NW_004567163.1, forward strand.
AGGAGAAGGGTCAGAGTGGAGTGGGGAGAGCATGGACTATGGGAGACCCCACGGCCCAGCCTGGCCACAACAACTGAGGCAGGAAATGCTTTACTTTCAAAACACTAGCAAGGATGCAAGCCAGTGGCAAAATGCATTCATATTTGCATCAATGTTTACTCGCTTATCAATAATAGGGAATGTGAAAATGTGGAGATTTTTAGGATAAAGATACACCTTCCAATCATTAATTCTTCTCCACAAAGACTTCAGTGGCTTTCAAACAACTCTCACAGTCAGTGAAAAAGAAAAACTGTTTCCTGTTAGGCGCTATTTTAAAAACAGGAACTGAGCCGGTCTGTTTTTGGGTCTGTGCGTTTGAACGGGCCCAACCAAGTAACGCAAGCTCGCCGGGGAGTGGTGGGCCAGGGCCGGCACAGCTCCCAGCTCACCCACTACACACACGCGACGCTGAATATCCAGGCTCCTGCTGTCTGCACGGCGAGCTGGTGTGAAGGCTGCCTGGCCGGAGTAAACAGCTACTGCACCTGAACCCAAGTGACAATCTCCGACCTACAGATGGGGGTGCAGCCAGCAGAAAACCCCAGGGATCTCCTGTCTCCTTTCTTTGCTTTCCTTCTTGCTTCTGTTCCAAAGTGAACTTGGAGTAACTTCTAGGTGATCGGGACAGTAGAAAGCACATTTGACAAGAATATTTGCAGCACCGATTCTGTGCTAAGTGAAAATTGTATTTTTACATTGATTTGAACTGCTTTTTGCTTTTCTCTTAGAAAGAATGTATAGTAGGAAACTTTCATGATGTTTAAATAACAATATATAAAAAGTATGTTGATAGTATCAAAATTAATGTTTGTTAATAAATATTGAAAGCAGCCATTGCAGGTGTAGACACTTTCATTCAAGAACATTCGAAGCATTGTGAGAAGTACTGTCACTGAATTCACAAAACTCTGGCACACAGCAACAGGAACACCTGCCATCCCGACCCTCACTACTCAGTCTGCAGAGAGACAGACTGGAGCTCAGTGAGAGCTGATGTGGAAGGAGGAGCTGATTGTGTGGGGGAAATCTATGCATGAGCCCCCTAAAATCCTCACACTGAATTTGGGGCATTTATTATTACACGTAAAATAGCATACTGAGTCTAAAAATATGTAACTTTTAATATGTGAACAATGCCAGAGTTCCTAGGTTCTTCCTGTATCCCACCCTAGATAGATTCATCTGGCTTGCTTATCCATGAATGCAAATGTAATAGTATATGTATATTAAAAGGAAAACTGAATGACCTACAGATTTCAAAACAAGAAAATCTTCATGAGCTTTTCAAATACTCCCTGAATCAAAGAAGACAGCCCTTACCTGTAACAGAAAACTACTGATACATTAATTTTATACTGATTTGTTTCCACAGGAATTTGCATACACTTTCTAAATACCTTTTGATGGCTTCCAAACCCACCTAGTAGATATTTCCTACAGTCTCACTGATTAATGCTTATGAATACTCTAACACACAATGGTCTGATGTAACTTCATACATAGAGGTGACCATTTCGATATTTATTTAATACATCATTTTCTAAGAAGCCTAGAAACATGAAATTTAAAAATACAGACCAGCTCACACAAACAGCCAATTATAAACCAGAGATCGTACAGGGGAACAGAGAGGGATCAGAGGAGGTCAGGTGGTGGTGGGGGAGAGGGCAAGCACACATTGTTGTAAAATGAATAACAGACACATAAATAAAAATAATAAACTAAATAAATAAAATAAAAATACAGATCACATCACCCAAAATGCAAACAGCCAGAGAGAAAAAAAAATAACTAGGAGCCACTGTCCTCAGTTACATCCTGAACAGTTCTTTCACCTCACTGCCATGGATAAGGAAGAAATCAACCAAGAGTATATGTTTAAAGTAGATTCCGAGGAAATGTCATACATATTACTAAAGTGACTTAAAAGTGACTTTATTACAGATTCGCAACAATCCGCATTCCTCAAGTTTTCAGATAATCTTTTGGGAATAGCTCTGAACACCGGAGAAAGAGTGCTGCCTTTGAACACCTAGCGTATCTTTCTTACCTAAATCTAACTGCTGACCCCACCTAGAAATTAGGAAATTATATCTTTGTGAGAATAAAACAAAACCAAAATTATCAGTCTAGATACAAGAAATTGCCTTCCTATATTAGTGCACGATGCCTGTTCCAGTACAACTAATCTTATGTGACTCAGTGCATATAACAAGTATTTTAAATATTTAAATACATTAATATTTAACAGATGTACAGCTGGCTTTAAGTAGGTGGTGGTTTTGAGGTTGTCCATTACATATACAAGGTTATAGCGCCATGTATTAAGCAGCTTAAGAAAACATAATACACTTCTTCAAAACCTTTCTTGAAAAAAAAACTCCTACTTACACAGAGGAACAAAATCAGTGCTTCTTATAAACTGCTGTTTATAATTCTTCCAGCACCAGAAGCACACAGTCCCTCTCAACAAAGAGGTTAAATACCTGACGCCATGGCTTCTACAATCCAAGACCAATTTACCGTCGCACTGACAGCCCTCAGAGGGACCGTCCCCACCGCACTCTGTCCCTGAGGCAGAGTGCACAGCAATTATCTCCCCGTCCTCCACCACACAGAAGAAATGGTTATAGCTGCCTCCCAAGGACGGTCTCCCCCTCAGGGATACCGCTTGTCTACCTTCAAATATTTAAGTGAATATTAACTTTAAGTGTTTCAAGTAACCAACTTAAGTGTTTCAAGGAACCAGTTATTTGAAAATAAACTATTTGAAAACAACATTAAAAATTTTAAAAATTTTAATTTCAATTACCACATGGAAGTCTTGGAAATGATTCCCTTTGTCTTTAGTAGATGAAAAGTGTTAAGCAAAGTGATTTTTTTTTCTTTAAAACTTCAAAATAATTTGGGTCCCAGGTCAAACTCAAAAGAATTTGGGTCCCAGGTCAAACTCAAACCCTGTACCTGGAGAGTCAGACAAGTCTAGAACATCTGAGCAAAGACCTGCCGTGTCAGGGCAACCTCCTGGCGCCCTTGGCTGGGTCATCCCTTCATGCCTTCAGCCCACCACCATTTGTTCACTGCAGTTCTGCTGTGTTTTTTAATTCTGGAAATTTTTGGTAGCTGAGATTGAAACTGCAAGTTGAAGTTATACTGTAAATGGGAATTTATTGACCTTAGATAATAATTTTCATATGTAAACAATGGATGTGATTCCTCAAAGATGATGCTGAGGTATATGCTATGAAGTGTTTTGTCAATGTTTTCTTCTCAATATTTTAATGGTTTTCAAGCTTATATTCAAGCATTTAATCATTGTGATTTGGATTTTGTGTATGGTGTGAGGTAGTAATCTAGTTTCATTCTTTTGCATGTAGCAGCATAATTTTCCCAGCACCATTTACTGGAAGAGACTCCTTGTTCCAGTGGATACTCTTTCTTCCTTTGTCATATATTAGTTGACCACATACATGTGGTTTTATTCTGGATGTGCAATTTGATTCCATTAGTCTGTGCAGCTGTTTTTGTTTCAGTACCATGCTGTTCTAATTAATTACCACTTTGTAGTATAATTTGAAGTCTGGGAGTGTAATACCTCCATTCTCCCTCTTTTTAGTCACAGGAGCTTTGGCTGTTTGAGGGTTTTTTTGTTTGGTTTTGTTTTGTTTTTGTGATTCCACATGAATTTCAGTAATATGTGTTCTATTTCTTTGAAAAATGCTGTTGCCAGAACCCAGCCACTTCAGCAATGGGAGCTAGCAGGGACAGTGGTTCTTGCAACCTGCTGCTCTACCACATATCAGTTGTGGCAGTTGCTACTCAGAGACCTTTCAGGTAACAGTGCACTTTCTGGATCATGCAATGGACCATTCAGTTGCAAGCTATGAGGTGATTGCTGCTAAATCATCCAACTAGCCACAGGATTAAAAAATGGTCTAATCAGACTTATATATGAGGCACCCTGAAAGAGGACATAAGCCAGGGTCACAGGCAGTTGAGAGATGACAACAACCCAGGAAGAGAGATGAACAGAGGAGACAACACCAGCCTCTGAAAAAAAGATGGTCCTAGCCTCCAAAAAGAAGAAGGGGGAGACTCCATTCCTGGCCTCCAGAAAAAAAAGAGGAAAAGCATCCAGTAGTTGACCTCCAAGAAAGGAAGAGAAGCCAAAGAACTCTGAGAGAGACGGGGCCTCCCGTCCTGTCTCTAACATTCCCAAAAGGAGCTCCAAAATCCCCAGGCCTGGTGTCTTAAAGACCTGTTTGTTGGTGCCGCCAAACAACTCACAAAGAGCTGTTAACACTGAGTGTGTCTGACATCATCTCTGAGGGGCCAGCAGTGATGGTCCAGCACTCCTGGTGGCCGATGGTGACCATCATTGATGCCACCATTTGTGGATACAGCGGGCTCTCTTTCCCCTGTTTGTAAAATAAACTCCATGGTTGTTGTTCCTGGAGCCAATGCTTCCTGCAATTGTTCCCATGGATAAGAACTCTTATCGGGCTCTCTCCTTTGTCAAGCTACAGCCCATCAGCCCATTTTGTGTGTGTGTTGTTTTGCTACAGCCCTTGGTTTTGGTTTGTGGCCGATTGTCCTTTGGGGGCTTAGGGTAGCTCTCAGGTCTCAGAGTCCAGGTAGGTCCAGGTAGGTGGGCGTGGCCATTCCATCCTCCTGCTTCCTGCCCTGTTAACTTGTTACCCTCTGCCCTGTATGCCCCTGTCTCAATGCCACTGAGATTTCTATTGGAATTGCATTGAATCTGTAAATTGTTTTTGGTAGGATGGCCATTTTGATGTTAATCTTCTGATTCTGAAGACTTCCTTAGCAAGAAATGTCTTTCCATTTCTTTTTGTCTTTTCCTATTTCTTTTAACAATGTTTTGTCATTTTCCTTTTTATAGGTCTTTCACCTCCTGCCTTAGGTTTATTCCCAGGTATTTAATTATAAATGGAATGGTTTTCTTAATTTCTTCTTCTTCAGATTGATTGCTTGATATATATATAGGAAGGTCACTAATTTTTGTGTGTTGATTTTGTAACCTGCTATTTTAACTAAACTGACTTAATGTTTTAATAAGTTTTTCCATAGATTTTTTAGGGTTCTCTAAATATATTATCATGTCATCTGCAAATAGTGATAGTTTTACTTCTTTCCCCATTTGAATTTTCTGTCTGTTCTTCCCCTGCCTGATTGCTATAGCTAGGACTTCCAGTATTATACTGAAAAGCAATGGTGAAAGCGGACATCTTTATCCTGTTCCAGATCTCAAAGCTTTTCACCACTGAGAATGATAATAGTTGTGGGTTTGTCATATGTGGCTTTCATTACGCTAAGGTATGTCCCTTTGACTGCCGTAGCAGCAGGAGCCACCTCAGCAGCAGGAGCCAGAAGCAACACAAGTCTCTCACCCTGCTGTTCCACAAGTCAATTCTGACTATGGCTCCTCAGAGCCCAGCAACTGCCCTTTTATGAACACTTCCTGAATTGTGGAGTGGACCAGTAAGGTGTGAGCAATGAGCTGGTTGGTGCTAACCCACAGGATTGAAAAATGGTCAGTCAGACTTGTGGGCATGGCACCTTAAAACAGGATATAAGCCAAGGTCAGAAGGAGCTGAGAAACCCACTGTTCCAGCCGCTGAAGAAAGAAAGGAAAAACCCATTCCTGGCCTCCAAAGCAAGAAGAAAGACCAGAAGCGAAAGAAGAAAAGAAGCAGCTAGCGGCTGACCTCTGAGGAGGAAAGAAAGCAGAAGACCTTGGTCAGAGATTGGGTCTCTGGTCCTGTCTCTCGGACATCACCTAAAAGGGGCATCAAAACTCCAGGCCTGGTGTCTCAATGAGCTGTTAGTTGTTGGTGTCACTGAGCCACTCACAAGAGCTGTTAACGCTGGGTGTCTCTGACACCACCCCGGTTTCTTTGAATTCTTCGCGTGGTTGATTTCTAGTTTGATGCCTTTACAGTCAGAGAACATAGTTGGTATGATGTCAGTCTTCATGTATCTACTGATGTTCATTTTGTGGCCCAGTATGTGGCTGATCCAAGAGAATGTTCCACATGTGCTTGAAAAAACTGTGTATTAGGCTTTGGGGGTGCAGAGTTTTGTAGATGTCTGTTAGGTCCATGTGGTCTAGGTCTTTATTTAAGGCTATTATGGACTTGTTTATCTTTTTTCCTCATTGATCTGTCCCTTTGTGAGAGTGAGGTGTTGATGTCTCCTATGACACATGCATTTTCTCTAACATCTGTTTTCAGAGATGGCAGTAATTATTTAATGTACTTTGGTGCGCCTTCACTTGGTGAGTACATACTGATGAGTGTTAGTTTTTCTGGTATACTGACCCCTTGATCACTGTATAGTGACTCTCCATGTTACATGTCAACTTTTTTAGTTTCAGGTTTGTTTTATCTGATATAAGTATAGCAGTCCTTGTCTTCTTTTGAGGGTCATTTGCTTGCAAAATTGTTTTCTGATTCTTTACTTTCAATCTATGTATCTTTAGAAGTTAGGTGTTTCTTGGCAACATCAGAAGGTTGGATTCTGTTTTCTAATCCAGCCTGCTACTCTGTGCCTTTTTGATGAGCTTAGTCCATTTACATTCAGGGTCTGAAGAGTGACCACCATAATTTATGTATTTGCAAACTAAACTAAAACTGATCAAAAAGTAACCAAAGTCTCCATGACATAGCGTGAGCTTACTAGACACAAGGTCAGTGAAATGGACAGAGGATAGGGAGTCTGGAAAATCAGAAGCACAGTGTGTAGAATGTAAATCAGCATTCCCAGTGGTATTATGAGCATACTGGAAGAAACAGAGCAGAAAGGTAAAGGGGAAGATATTCGATAAGAATGAACTCAGTGTCTCCCTGATGGCACATGGAGTTAAATCCCAGCACTACAAAGCAATTGGCAGCCAGTGAGGCCTGAGTTCAATCCCCAGTCAGGAAGCTGACCCACATGTGCAGCAGACCTCTCCTGTCTCCTTCTGCCCCCTCAGCAGTGTATTTCAGTCAATCCACCTGTCCATCTCCCCACACTGTCTCTGGTGAATCCTCTCACCCTCCCACACCTCTGGCCTACACACCAGCTCTTGTATACATAAATAAATAAATATTTTTTAAATGAATGAATGAATTCAGTCAGTATTTCATACATGGGTAAAGAAACACACTAGTGGTTTAAAAGAAATGACTTCCCAAAGTTACATGTGCTGAGTAATGTGAGCAAGGATTAAAAGCCAAGACCATGTGGTTTAAACACCAATGTCTTTCCATGACAACAAGCTTCTAGCAGGACACGGTAAGTGGAGAAAGGACTGAGAAGGATCAAATCCAATATCCTGGTTCCATCTGCGGAAATAGATCAATTCACATTTTGAAATGAAAAACAAAAGAATGAATTCACCTTTAAATGAATCCACCTTAAAAGAAAAATCCATCTTCTACAAGAGTTTTTTTAAACATTTACTTATTTATGCACAGAAGAACTGGGATGTAGGCCAGAGGTATAGGAGGGTGAGAGGATTCAGAAGTAGAGTGGGGTCAGGACAGGCAGATCTATTAAACTACGCTGCTGAAGAAATCAGCAGGCAGGCCAGGTGAGGTCTGCTATGCCATGTGGGTCACTTCCCATCTTCTACAAGAATTGTATACAAAACTTCAGGAGTATGACAACCAAGTTCCCTCTCCCAACTGAAGTTCCTAAGTGATTAGCATTTTTTGACAAGCTTTATTCATGTCCTCTATGGGTAATTACTAAATGGCCATGGTTATACTAGGCTAACATTAATATTACCATATGTCTGATTCTTGATATGTATTATAATAAGAAGCATTTAACCTCAAAATACACATATCTGTAATTTGTTATGCAAATTACTCCATTCAAAATTCCATTCACATTTTATATGCCATAGTGAAAATACACTTTCTTTATATAATTATTATTTGTATTATGTTCTCATTGATAAAGAATGAATATATTACATTAGGAAAATTATTTTACTTATAAAATTTTATCAAGAAAGATGTGCCAAAACTCATCCATTGATTTTCATGATTTCCTTGATTTTCATGATATAACTTAAGACTTGAACAGAAACTGAAGGATTTTCTGTGCTCAGTCCATTCTTATGATTTTATTAGTACATGAATTCCCTGAAGCTCAGTGAATTGTGACTTCTGGATGAAGGATTTTTCAAATATACTACACTAAATGGGTTTTAACACAGTATGAATTCTCTGAGGTATAACACGGTCTGACTTCTGGAAAAAGCTTTTCCCACTTTCAGCATTTATGTAAGAATCTATCTATCCTCACAGATGTCCTGGGAGGGGAGACTTGTGAGTGAAGGCTCTGTCACATTCATTACGTATAAAAGGTTTTTCTCCTGTGTGAATTCTCTGATGTACAAGGAGGGATGATTTCTCAGGGAAGGCTTTCCCACATTTACTGTATTCATATGGTTTTTCCAAGGAATGAAGTCCCTTGAATATAATAAAGGATGATTTTTCATAAAAGGCTTTTCCACATTCAGAATAGTCATATTTTCCCACAATATGAGTTCTCTGATGTAAGATGGCATGCAAATTCTCACTAAAGGTTTTCCCACATACACTGCAATAATAAGGTTTCTCTCCAGCATGGATCCTTTGATGGATAATGAGCTGTGACTTCTTGAGAAAGCACTTTCCACATTCAGTATGTACATTATAGCTTCTATCCAGTTTTAACTTTCATATATTGAATAAGAGATTGCTTATCACTGAAAATATTTTCACACTGACTACTTAGACAATGTTCCATTCCATTATGAATCTTTTCATGCACAGAATAGGAAGAACTGAAGCTAGGAAAAACTCCATCAGTTACTTTTCTCGACATTAGGTTTCAAGTTCCTTCAAAATGGCTTACATGTATACAGTCTTCATGAAGTATCTACATCTGTGTAGTAATAAAATATTTTTCCACATACATCCTACGTATGACATGAATCAATAGATGACTTGTTGTTAATGGCTGTGAAATGCCTGAGAAGTTTGTCTTGGTTTTCCGGAGCTAGTCATCACCTTGCCACACCTTAAATCAGAGACTATGAATGATCCCCTGTGATGCTTTCCAGTATCTCTTTATGAAATAAAACTGTCTCAAGTATATCAAATAAGGAGTTTCAAGTCTCATCTCCCTGTCTGAAATAATAAAGTAATAAAAATTAAGCAGGTCAGAACAGTCTATTAAGACTGATTCTAGCAGATATGTTAGGAACCCACTATAAAGCCAACTATAAAGATATAGTAGAGGACCCAAAGGAAAGGTGAAGCAAATGAATGACCCAGGATGGTTCAAGAATATAGACTTGGGAAAGCAACAGACCATTTAGAATTCAAAATACCTGCAAATTTATCAGGCAATAAATAAAGGTGAACTTTACTTCCCAGAGCAGTAGAATGAGCTTTCCCTTCCACAGAAAACAAGTATGAAAATGAATTAGATTATTTTATTCTCTATTTTTTAAGATATGTTTATTGTGGTTCCATTGGCTTACATCTGTGTTAGTATTTCGGGAGAACAAGATCTCCCTTTTCAAGTGTAGCCTTGAGGTAAAGCAGACCTACCACCAAGTAACCCAGAGCCCTCGACTGTAGCCCACTGTAGTTCTCGACTTTCCCCACCTAGTTCTCATCCCTCCTCTTGTATATGCCTCAGTTCTGTGGTCAGATTTCACAAGTAAATTCTAAAGTTTATCATTGTTTAACTTTGGCTGTTTTTCCTATATTCCACATAAAAATAAGCAGTTTTTAAACAATCAACTTAGGAGATTGGAGATCTACCATAGATATGTCATAACTTGAAAAGTGTTCACTCATCAAAAATTTCTACTTCATTTGGCACTTTCTTGGGTATTCCCATGTTCCATTCCTACTTTATGAGGCATTGAGAGATAATCCACAGGTTATAGCTTTATACTGACAATAGAACAGCTGTAAATTTAACAGAGAAAATCTGAAAGCAAAATAGTCACAGAAAGTTTGAGATAATAAACTGTCCACATATCCTCTTCAACTGCTAAAATAACTACACTTGTAAATTTGCTATAGTTTTAAAGCATTCTGACACATACAAAACCCAGGCAGCAAAGAGGAGAAGCCACACTACTTTAGATAATGCATAAAACCTATGTCCAAGTCATCCAACTCACCAGCTTCTCTCTATTTATGTGAGTACAGGGGAAACGCTTATGACAACTAGCGTTGTCATAGATGCGCAGAAAGAGGAAAGTGTGATGTATACAAAGGAATAAAATCAGTCAATAGAAATGAACTCAACCTGGGTGCAAACTTTGGATCTAGCAAATAAAGACCTAAAAATACTTATGGGAAAATATGCTAAGAAATGTTAACAAACAAGCAGTTTCAAAAAATAAAACAAACACACATATGTAAGTATATTAAAAAGGCACCTATAAAGAGGTAGCACGAGGAAATGATGAAACTAGGGGAATGTTTTTGTATCATGATCATGGTGGCTGTAAACTATGTCTTTATCAAATTTTAAACGAAAGCAAAACTTTTACATAAATTTTTAAAAGAGGCATATGAAAGATATAAAATGAAATTTTCACCAGATAGGCTCATTAACAAATATGAGAAATCGAAAGGCAAAATCAGAATCAGTAATAGAAAAGAATTTCTTCAAAAATCTACTGTTACTTGGGCCCTGTCTGAGAGCACAACAGGTTAAAGCTCGGCTGTCCACAGCCACCGCAGCATCCGTTTGCTCCGCAGCCAGGATGTGGCCCCCAGGGCGCAGCGGACCTTTCCTGTCCCCCGGTGCTGCCCTCAGCAGTGGACTTAGTCCATCTGCCTGTTCTGCTGCCCCCTCTGTCTCTGGGGAACCTCTGGATTGCACCACAGTTCTTGTATGCATACCTAAGTAAATCTTTTTTTTTTTTTTAACTAAGTAAGTGAAAAGAAAAACCACGGAATGGGAAGAAGTATTTGCAAATCTGATTGGAAACTTTTATCCATCAAGAAATATATAGAGGGGCCTCCCTCTATATAGGAAGCAGGGGTTAAAGACAGCTCTATCAAGTTATTGCCAGCCACTGCAGCACGAGTTTGACCCCCAGCCTGCCAGGAAGCTGAGCCACAGGGCACAGCAGACCTCTCTTCTCTCGCCCACTGCCCCCCTCAGCGGTGTATTTCAGTCAATCCACTGTCCTGCTCCCCACTCTGTCTCTGGTGAATTTTCTCACCCGCCCCTGCACCTCTGGCCTACACACCAGTTCTGGTATGCATAATAAAAATCTTTAAATAAAAAAGAAATGTATATAAAGAAATTTATCTATATAAAGAACTTCAAATAAAAGGTCTATGCAGTAACTTTATATTTTAAAAACCCTTACAACTCAATAATGAAGAATTTAAAAGCGGCAAAGGATCTGAATAGACATTTCTCCAAGGATGCTATATAAATGGCCAGTAAGTCAAAAAAAAATTGCCAACAGTCATCAGGAAATGCAAAACAAAACTACAAGGAGGTGTCATTTCGCATCTATCAATATGGTCAGGGGAAAAATGAAATCACAACAAATGTTGAGAAAAACCAGTCTCCTCACACACTGGCAATATGGCACAATTTTCAAATTTTCTGACACTGTGCCAAGTTATACGTAGACCAAGCAATTTCAGTCGTAGTGACACCGCAATTTCAGATTTCCAGGGCTCCTCTCCCAGCCAGGAGCGGAATGGGGCAGCGCTGAGCCCCGGACGCGAGACGGCCAGGGTTGGTCTCACCTAACCACAGCAGCAACTTCAACCTCTTCAGCAGCAAGCAAGAAGAGGTAGATGTGTTTAAAGAAAAAGTTTATGCAGGAGAAAGAGAACAGAACTAAAGCGGGACTCCAGGCCAGTGAAGCGAGGCCAGGGAGGGGCAAGGGAGCCCAGGCGGAGTGGAGCCCCAGGGGACTCAGACCTTCGCCCTCGTTAGCTGCAGCGCCACCAGCCTGTGCTGGTCAGCGCTCGGCCTAAATGTCTCTGGCCCCCCGCGCCTTACCTAGCCTTTCTTTACCCGCCTTGCTCCAGACTAGCCTGCACCCTAGTCCTGGGGGCTGGACTGGCCCCCTTTGGGGCCTGGAGTCCTCCCTGTTCCCCGGGGCCTTTCCTATTCTGTCCTGGCCCTAGGGCGCTCCCCTAGCCCTCTGACTGCCTAGGTTCGCGCCAAAGTGGAAATAGAAGACAGCTGCACAGATGCTTGTACAGGAAAGCTACAGTATGGTGACAGGGCAGGGAGAGGGGCACCCCTGAACCCCAAACCTGCGCGCTCTAAACACGTTCTGCCATCCGCCGCCCCTAGAGAACGTGTCTGACCGTTCATGGGAAGGAGCTTTAATACCGCGGGTGTGCGGAGCAGAAGGCGGAGAATGGGGTCTCCAATGCGGCGCCCGGAGTGCCCACCCGAAGGGACGCGCCCAGCGAGGCCCGGCAGCGGCAGCGGCAGCGGCCAGTGTAAAGCCCCTGCGGTGGGGACCGGCGGGACGGGGTCAGGCACGCAGGCGCGTCTGGGAGGAAGCGCGCAAAGTCAACGTCGCGAGGGACACTGCACTGTCCCACTGTCCCCTCCCCCGCGTCCGTGTCGCCTTCCAGGGCCAAGAGACGAGAGCCGAGAGCTGAGCCACTCCGCCCCCAGCCCCCAGTCTCTGCTCGGTGCCCCCCAGGTCTCCTGTCAGATTCTTCTCCTCCCTGCTCAGCTCCACACTCCCTTGGGCGGTCAGGAAACCTGGCACCTCCCCTTTTCCTGTTTCCTGGGGGGCTGTTACAATCCCCCTTACAGAAACACACAAGGAGCAGGGTGATAGGAACAGCGGCGAGATCAGAGGTCCAGAGCCGCAATCACACAAAGGTGACAAGAACATTTTAAAAATCACACCACACACACATCCATGAAGATAGTCAAAATCGTGAACTGTTTACTTCAAATCGGTGACTTGTTCGCATGAAAGTTACAACTCAAAGCGATTTTTAAAGTGACAAAGTCAAGCTATGGTTAGTGAGCTCTTGGCTGTGAATCTGAGGGTACTCCGCGCTGCCCTGAGGCCAGCCTGCACATTCAGGCTGCTTCCAGGCTCTCAGCGCAAAGCAAAACTTAATAGAAAAAAAACAAAACGTAACCTACACTTTTTTCTAAGACTTGCTTTTAGAGACAGCACAGTCTGCGGCGCATCAACAACCCCAGCTGACCTGCAAGGCCAGGGAACTGAGAGCCCAGAGGCAGAGGGGCGCAGACTCCAGCTGCACTTTTCCCGGGAGAAGTCAGGCCAGGGTGCCTCCTCAAGCCGAGACTCTTTGCCCCAAGCCACTTGCAGCCCAGGAAACTGCAGCCCTTCGTTTTGGACCCAGGCCACCACACCGCACAAGCTCACTCCCTTTCTTAATGGGGAAACTCGGGACCACGCAGGCCATCTCCTCACGCACTAGTCTCCCAATGCACCTTTGCTTTCTTAACTCCAACTCTAGTCTCTTGTGTTTGACTTGCACATGATTTCAGAACAATCAAATCAATATTCAGGGATGGAGAAAACATCTACATATCACAGTTATTTGCCATCCCTAAAGGATAACCCAGGGAGACGCTAAATTAAAGTCTCTTTCAACTCACAGTTTTTACTTTTGATGTTTCCTTAAGTGTCCAGCAAGCAGAGACCATCCAGGCCAGGAATAAGAGACTGGCACTGTACAAGGTAAGGGCTGGCATCGTGGGGGCACAAAGCGGCATGTCCCCACAGAGAGCGAGGCCTGCTCTCCCAGCATTTGCTCCGAGCTGACCACAGCACGGCCTGCAAGGACTGACTTTGGAGACAGACACTCTTGGTTCCATCTTGGACCAGCTTTACCCTGGACGATCTGTGCCACAGAAAGACTTCAGTTCCTAGAGAATAATGCTTTGGGGGGTTGGCTCTGGTAGTACAGTAACTGCCCTGTCAAAGACACACCCACAAAAACCCTGCGGAAGCATCCATAAGGGAGCACACGTCAGGGCATCACCATAGTAAGCAAACTTCTAGCGGTAGGAAATACTCTTCGTTGAAAATTCGCCTGATGTCTCTGTTAGAGAAAGGAAACCCCAGAGGCGCTGTTCTCTGCCTTTCCACTGTGGGCGCTAGGAAAGACCCAGAAAGGGGAACCTTAGTTTATACACCCTAGCAAGCAAAACTTAAATAAAAACGACACCAAGTACAGTGCGCGTCTGTGCTGCGTAACTGCAGGCACATGACCTTCCGAGGCTAAGAGCCGGCCACACGCTGACGGCAGCTGCTCCGATTTCTGACGCTTCACTCACGCTCTCGTTGCCCCACCCCAAGCTGTAGCTTTCTCACTTCCCCAGGTGTGTGCAACCAGGTGCAAAATGCACAAGGACCTCACAGGAGACGTGGTCATCACCTGCTTCTCTTCCAGGGCAGGGGTTGAGGAACCGGACGGGGAGAGAGCATCGCCAGTCGGCGGGGCGGCAGGTCACCTGTCCTGTGGGAGAAGCTCGTCTGGTCTTCCCAAACAGCCGGCAGGCAAGTCCCCTTTATAAAGCAACTTTGTGGAGTATAAAGTAGCTGTATAAAGTAACTGCACAGAGCTGCACAGAACTCGCATCTGGACCGGATGAATGCAAACGTCTCCTGCTCACTTACCCATACCTTTTTGCTCCCCTCTGAACCAGAAACTACATCCGTATCGTACAGCAATTACAGGCCCACACATACAAAGATGTAACTGAAGGTAAAGCAGTTCCTTGGCAGTGAGCATGGGGGGTGACCAACAAGAACACTGAGGGATGCATCCCCCCACCCCCTCTTTTCCACCCTTCCCTAAGCCAGCAAGTTCTCTTGCCAAGGCAGCACCACTGCATGAAAACCAGGCGCACGTCCTCGGGCTTCTGCTTTTCTCACCTTGAGCGCCGCAGGCACAAAGCTGACCGCACACAGCTCAACGCCATCTTCGCTTCCTAAGGCGAGGACAGAAGTGGCCACCTTTATGGGAACGAGAGTGGCTGCCCGTATGAAGGATCTACATGGAAAACAACAAGGATATGAGTCTGCAGCAGCGCACCACCTACAGGAAGGGCACATGTCCCTGGAGAGGTGGGGAAATGCCACCTCTGTCCTCCAGCCCCCAACTCCTGTGCCTGGGCCCGACCACCTCTGCCCAGCCCCAGAGGCCGCGAGCTCCCTCCTCCACCCCTGCAGCTGCACAAACCAGCCTGCAGAGCAGACAAGGAGAAGTGCAGGCTGGGGTGCTAGTGGGCCCCTGCAGCCCCTGCAACCTGACAGTGCCTCTCGGGAGGAGATGGTGAGGGGGTACCCCAACTCCCTCTGTGATACCTGAGCCATTCGCTATACAGTTTGGGTGTCTGGGTCCAACAGAGTGGACCTTCCCTCCCGCTCCTCCTGTCCCCTCCCCCTGGACACCACCCGCCCCTCCCCCCTCTGCCACCCCTGGACAGTGGTACAGCTGTTTTGTCAGGCTTCCCATGAGTTGGGGCCCTGCCCTGGCCTTGACTTCCTGACTCTGTCTGCTCCTTTTGTCTTTGGGCTTTTGCCTTCTTGTTTACCTAAGAAGCATTTAGAGACAATCAAAGGGAAATGACCTGCTGTGAAAGCAGGCCAAATGGTTTTAAGAAGTTAGCTTTTCAATTTGTACTGCTGACTTCAGCAGTAAAGCTGTCTAGGTGAAAAAAAAAAATAGTGAAAAGTCAACTGAGATGGAAAAAGGCATAAAATGATGTAAAAAGAAACTATTATATTGTTTTCAAAAATAGTGGAAAGTTTGAAAAATGGGAGTGGGCCACAAAGCAAGAAGAGAGCTATCCGGTAAATTCTTCTCAGTCCCAGGGGTGCAATGCAGACAGGGCTGAGGCCGTCAGACTCAGACAGGAGACTGCTCCCTGGCAGGTGCCCCAGTTTCTCAAAATAAAACTGGAAGGAGACAACCAAAGTCTCGCTTAACTCTGGGTGCCTGGTTCTGCAACAAGTAGTCGGTGCTTAGAAAATGTTTGCTGAATAGATGTGGAAATGTGAGCAGAAACGCACAGCCGGAAGCCCACTGAGCGGGACAGGAACTGAACTACTAACAGGCACGTGACTGTGAGAAAGTCGCCACCTGACAGACCGGCATTTACCTCAAACCTATTCTAACATCTCATCTCCCGCTGCCCTTTAAAAAAATGTTTATTTATGCACACGGAGCTGGGGTGCAGGCCGAAGGTGCGGGGGTGAGAGGACTCCCCAGAGACAGAGTGGGGAACAGGACAGGCCGACGTGCTGAGCCCCACCGCTGAGGGAACAGCGGGCACAGGAGAGTCTGCTGTGCCCTGGGGTCCCTCCCTGGCCGGCAGCCGCTTCACAGCGCCAAGCTGGCCTTTTCAGGGAGCTCAACAAAGACAGTCGCCACCAGTGAGGCTCCCAGGCGGCAGTGCGTGCTCATCTGGACCCAGGCAGTGTTTCCCTGACGGGCTCATGCCCCACACTTGTCTTGATGTTGCTGGCGCAGGACTCTGGGTTCAGAACAAGAGCTTCCCACCCGGGGACCAGAAAACTAAGGAAGATGCAGAGCCGGGACCACACCGCGCCGAGCCTGCGCAAGACTCGATAACCAAAGCGAAGGGACTCCGGACTGGCCGGTACCTGCCAGGGCCTTCGACAGGGCTGACCCCTCGAGGCTGACTTCTCAGGGTTGACCCCTTGGGGATGACCCCACAGGTCTGACCCCTTGGGGCTGACCCCTAGGGGCTGACCCCACAGGGCTGCCCCCTCGGAGCTGACCCCCCGGGGCTGACCCCACAGGGCTGACCTCTGGGGCAGGGCGCTGGCACACAGCCCATCAGACACACAGCAGGAGTCCACCCCTTTCCGCAACCCCCAGGACCCCGGCCCTCAGCCGTGGGCTTCAGGGGCTCGGCCTGGTGGGCTCACAGGGTCTCGGGGAGTCCTGTCGGCGCCCACGCCTCGGACTACACCCGACTCTGGTGCGCAGAAATAACGCTTTTAGAGTGGGCAGAGGGCCGAAAAGCTGCTTCTCTACGGGGCGACGCCACGGCGCCGGGCTCCGGAAAGAGGCCCAAGGCC
>NW_004567163.1:448744-450545 GCF_000260355.1 Condylura cristata
AAACGCGCGACGCGCGACCTGCGGGGGCGCAGAGGCCTTGCGCACCCCTGGGCGGGACGGCGCGGGGGCAGCCGCCGGGACCCCACAGTAACGAGGGTTTCAGTGAAACGCCTCCTTCCCCTAGCCAGCACCGAGAGAGCCGCACTGGCACCTTGGGCACCCTCCCCGCCCGCGGCCAGGTGGCCGGGCCCGGGCAGTGGCCAGCAGGCACATTCAAGCCCAGATGGCTGCGCCTGATCTACTCCCCACTGCCCGAGGCTGGACTCTGTGGCTGGACTCTGCTACACCGGCGGCCCCTCCGCAGCCGGGAGAGGGGCGGGCCCAGGGCCCGCTGGGTGTGCCCCGCTCCAGTCAGGCGCTGCCCCTGCAGCCATGGCCCCTCCAGAGCAGAGGCACGCGCCGACCACCCTGCACGCTGACGAGTGGTTGACAGCATCGTCCTTGACAACTGTGAATCTGTCTGTGGGGTGTTCATCTAGCCGGCTAACCAGTGCCTTCAGTAGTTCATGAGGATTTTGAAATTCTGAAATACAGAAAGTTGTTTTTACAGAAAGGAGTGATCATGTTCTAAAATCCATTCAATAGTGAGGGATCTGTAAATGTCCTTGTGGACAGCTGTGACAGTAGAAAGCAGCTGACACTCGGGCCCTCCCTGGTGCGGCAGGGGGGAAGCCTCGGCACGGTGCAGCTGTCCTCAGCGGCTGCAGCAGGAGTTCGATCCCATGCCAGGGAGTGACCCCCGTGGCACCCGGGGCCTCTCCTGACCCGCCCACTGCCCCCCTCAGCAGAGTGCTTCACTCAATCTGCCTCTTCTCCCCACTCTCTCTGGTGACTCCTCTCACCCCCGCATCTCTGGTCTGTACCCCAGCTCTTGTATGCATAAATTAATCTTTAAAGGAGAAATCAACGAATTCCTTATTTACTAGTCAAAAGTGGAACCCCATTCTCTTTAAGAATTTGGACTAGAGGGGAAGATATACAGGCAGGTTCTGGGCCCACTCTCAGTGAATCAGAGACAGACTGCGGCTGGAACGCTGTCGGGCTGCCACAAGGATGGAAGGGGGGCCCGGTGCCCCTGCACCCCACACGCGCAAGTGGAAAGGACCGGCCATCTGGTCGCAACGACAGGGCCTGAGCCGACCAGCTGGCTGAAGGTGCCATAACTCTCCGCCACTCCGCACTGGAGTGTCCCAGCGCTCATCGGAGCCCTGATTCCTAGGGTCTGTTGAGCTCAGCCACGTGGACAGGGGTGACCGCTGTGGCTGCCCTTGCTCTCCTGCACGCCCCCCAAATCCCCAAGAAACCAGATACTTTTTTAGTTTAAATTGTAAATGATGATTTGCCCATCATTTACACAGTACAAGTTTGGGGCCGCAAGGGCGCCCGAGCTTCCGGCAGACCCAGGAGCTAACCCCCAGCCCCCCCACCCCACCCCAGCTCCATCCTCTGCCACCTCCGGCCCTTCCCCCCTCTCCTCATTGTCTTTGGGAGAAAGCGGTCCCTGTGCCACAGCGTCGGGCTCCCGCGGGCACTGCCCCCTTCCCGCGCGCAGCCGGCTCCCAGCAGCGGGCCCGGCGCCCGCGCCTCGCTCCGGGCAGCGGCTCCCAGGCGCGCGCAGGGCCGCGCTCGCACCGCATCCTGCGGCCTGGGCTGTGCGCGGGCGCTGTCGGTCTCGCTTCACAGCGGCGTTTCCTGGCAAACCCAGCTACTCCGGTGGGGGCTCAGCGCCCCGGCGCGGCCTCCCGGGAGCGGGGTCCCGAGACTCGCGCGCGAGTCCGGGCGGGCGCGGCTGGTGCGGCCG
>NW_004567163.1:451011-451837 GCF_000260355.1 Condylura cristata
GCAGGCTCTGGGGCGCCCACCGCGGGGTCCGCCTGTGCCCGGCGCGCTGAGGGGCCTTCGTGCGCGCAGGCCCGCGCAGACGGGGCGTCGCTGCTGCTTGGGAGAAGAAACTGCCCGTCAGAGAGCTGAGGCTGGCCCTGGGCCAGCGCCGGGCCTCGGGGCGCATCCTTTGGCAGGACACTCACAGGCCAGTGCCAGGCGATACCTCAGGGTGGGAAACCCTGAACCGAACCGAGAAGGCGCCTGGGGGCCTGGCCAGCAGGGGACCCCGTGTGGGCATTACTTGCCCGGCAGGAGGGGTGCGGGAACAGCCCTTCACAGAGCCCAGCAGGGAAGGACATGTCCGGGATACGCCCACCACGGCCACCCCAGCCTGGCCATGGGGGAACCCCAGAAAGGAGCTGAGGGAGGGCCACTCCCCTGGCTAGGTGACACTGAGGACCAGGGGGCTGGGGGTTGGACAGTGGGCCGAGCAAGGACCTCCGCTGCAGGGACCCGAGGCCGGAGGCCGTGACCCCTACCCATGGCTGGGGGACTCAGCCCCACTCCCGCCTTTCTGCCGGGGCCTCCCGGCCTGTGGGTGGGGGCGGCCTGCGTGCGGGGTGCAGGGGGTGGCTGGGTCCCGGAGGCCTGAGCGTCCAGGGCAGGCGAACAAGCGGAAGCCCCCACGACGAGGGGCGGCTGCACCCGGGATGGTCCGGTGGAGACACCGACCTGGCCGAGCTCCGCCAGGCCGCTGCCCGCAGCAGTGTGACCATCCCCAGGGGCACAAAGGGCGACGAGCCCAACAGCGCCGGAGCCCGCCCGGCCCGACCCGAGCCCAGGC
>NW_004567163.1:451937-456454 GCF_000260355.1 Condylura cristata
CGCTGGGCGTGGCCGCCGCTCTGCGGTCAGTGTGTGCGCGGCCGCAGTCGGCGTGGCTGTGCGCACCGCACCTCCAGCTGTTAAATGAAACAGGCTCCGTGGGCAGAGCGCAGAGGACAGAGACCACCCCCGGCTGGGCACAAGCCACCCTGGGCCCTGGAGACGGCTCCCGAAGTGCCCACACTCAGGGCGGCCAGTTCTCAGCGCCTGGGCCTCGCCCGGGCCTCGGCGCTGGCCTGGGGTGGTGTTTCTGTTGCTGCTGCAAGTACACACGTGCCCAGGCCTTTTGGACAGGGCCTGCTCGGACAGGCCGGCGCCGACACTCCCTGTGGGTCCTCCAAGCCTCTCCCGCCATCTGCTGGCCACCTGGCCTCCCTCAAACACTTCGTCCAGCATGGCAGGGGTGGCTCTCCCAGGGTGGCCGGAGCCCCAGCACAGGGGCTCCCCTGGGCCCGACCACATGGCACAGGGGACGCAGCTGTGCTGGTCACTCTGCAAAGGCATCCCAGGGACCACTGTGGGTCTCCCGGGTGGGGAAGGTGTCTAGGGGCTTCTGTGGCGGGATGTAGGGTGTCCCAGGATGGATGGGGTGGGGGTGGGGGTGGGTCTTCTGAGGGGTGAAGGGAGTGTGGGAGTGCAGAGCCGCGAGGATCTGGAGGTCCGGGGTCAGGGGCCGGCGTCTGGGTGGACGTGGTCTCACCGGCATAGTGGGATGAGTCAAGCCCTGAGTCCGCCGCGGGGCGGGTACTGAGGCCCGGTACTGGGGCCCAGCTTCCAGGCCACTGTCCCAAGAAGGCCCCTCCAGCGCCCCGCACCCCTGCCCCTGCGTCCCGCGAACGCTGAGCAGAGGAGCGGGGTTAGTGACCAGGCTGTCCATCGCCGGAGCGGTCACGGGGCGGGCGGCCAGAAGGTCACGCCTGCTGGGTGTTGAGGCTTCTCGTAAACAGCCATGGGCCTTCCCGGACGGAGGGCAGCTCCGGGCGGTCGCCCAGGTGGGCAGGGCGGCACCACGGCCCTCGCCTCAGCCCCCTTCACCCCTGCCGGTCCCCGCCCCCCGCCTGTCCATTCCCTGTTCCCCAGCTCCAGTCCTGCCCCCACCTGAGCTGCCGTGGGCAGAGGTGAGGGCCGGGCTGGCCTTGACACCACGGCCAAGCCACACCCTAGGCCTCCCTGCTTTTAATAAACAGCCCAGAGGGCTGAGGGGCGGAGGCGGGTGGGGAGAGGCGGCTTTGGCCCCGCCTGACTCACCAGGCTCAGAGGCAGAGACCCTGTGCCGGCCCGCAGGCCCGCCCTGGGGGTCTGGAACCAGCGCCGGGAGACCAGCGTGGCCAGCAGCCTTAGGAGGGGACCGGGTCTGGTCCAGCGCCCAGCTGGCGCAGCGGGGCCGTGGGCGGAGCGGGGAGCATCCTCGGCGGCCCAGTCCCCGGCACCCCGCCCCTCCTGTTGGCCTCTGGACAAACAGGCCAGAAGTCGCGCACGCCCCGGCCTGCACAGCCCGCCCCAGCTGGACGCCAGCGCAGATGGTGGGTGACTAGGGCCGGACCCGGCTCCCACACTCAGGCCCAGGGGCGGCGACTGACGTGAGCATGTTGGCCAGAGGCCCCAGGGTGGCCAGGCCGCCACAGTCCGGGCACTGTGGAGGAGGGGCTGCCCGCAGAAGCACCCGGAACAGTCCGGCCTGGACGCCCACTCGCAGCCCCCAGAGCCCCCGCCCAGCGCCTGCAGGCCCTGCCCAGAGGGCAGTGCGGCCTGGAAAGCCCGCAGCACGCCACTCCCCCACCACCCACTCCTGGCTACAAGGAGCCCCTCAAGGACAGGCTGATGTTGGGGCCCGGGAGCACCCCTGCAAATCCATGCCAAGGCCCTGTGGTGTTTGGGGGTGACTCGGGTAACTGAGGCCTGCAGAAGCTACCCCCCACAGCAGCCAGGCTTTCCAACAGCAGCTCTGGGGCAGTCCCGGCTGCGGCTGCGTGGGGGTGCGGGCCAGGGCTGGGGCTGGGGTTCAAGGGCCTACTTGACAGAGGCCGGGAGCGCCCCGAAGCCCCAGCTCGGCCCGGGTCAGCAGAGCCCGCAGCGGGGAGCGGAGCAGCCCTGACTCTGCCGCCGCTGGGTCCCCACCCGCTGCTCGAGGCCACGCGGCCAGGGGAGCCTCGTTCCCTGGAAGGAGCCGGGGGACAGGCCCAGCCCTCGCGCCTGCAGACACAACTCGAGCCCCAGCGCCGGCTAGAGCAGAGACTCCCCAGCAGGCCGGGGCCCCTGGCCGCCCTGCGCGCCCCGGGAGTGTGGCTGACCCCCAGCCCTGGGACTATGGGGAGCGGGAGGGCAGGCCTGCAGCCCCCGTCAGCGCCCCGGCTTCTGCAGCAGCCCCCCCAGCCCCCTCCGGCTGTCCAGACACAGAGCCTGCCCAGGAGCGCAGGGGAGGCGCCCCGAAACCAGGGCCCAGGGAGACTTAGGGAGCCCTCCGGCCCAGCCCCACCTCCCCCCGCCCCGCGCTCCCTGCCTCTAGGCGGGTCCCGGGAGACCCAGCGCCTGGGGAGGCGGCGTGCGTGGCCTGTGCCCGCTGCCCGCCCCCACCCGCCGCCTCTTCTCGCGGCTCTCACTCGACCTCTGCGCGCCTGCACCTGCAGCCTCAGGTCAGCCTGGCCTCCCCACCCCTGCCCTCGTCCAGCCAGCTGGCCAGCATCTTGCTGCTGACGCTGGGAACGTCCCACCTGGCTCCTGAGCCGCACACACCCCCGGCCACACCCGCTGCCAGCCAGCCGGGTCAGCGCCCGAGCAGGGTCAGAGCCCAGGGACCCAGCGGCCTCCGGCGGGGCGGGGGCTGCCGCCCCGCAGGCCCCAACACTGGACGGCAGCACCCCGGGACCCGCCACGGGGAGAGGGTGCCCCCCAGGGGTGCAGCGAGCCCCCCGCCCCAGGTAGTGGCCCTCCTTTCCTTCTGACAATGACCGTGACCCCTGCACCTGCGTGGGGGCAGCCTATGGCCAGCGGGGCCGCCTCACCCCGGCCTTCCAGGAACGCCCACCAGCGCTTTAAATGTTGCTGGCCGAGGCCTGTCGCTCCCCCGCGCCCCCGCAGGGGCCTCGGTGTGGCTGGCCCTGGGCAGGGCGAGGGCCTGGGCACAGCCAGCGCCTGGGGCTCAGCGCGCCCGGTGGGCCCCGGGGGCTCCGGAAGCACACGCCTGGGCTTGTGGTGCAGCACGGGGCCCCAGACTTGCACGGCCCGATGGGCCAGCCACTGCGCACAGACGGGCAGACCAGGCGTGAAAGGGCTCCGGGCGCCCCGGAACACCCACAGCCGCCCAGCCCCTGGGGCGGTCCCGGCCAGGCAGCCAGAGCTGCCCCTGCCCCTGGGAGCGCAGGAGGTGAAGGAGCAGGCGAGTCGCGAGGGGAGCCGGCAGGCCAGAGGCGGGCGGGGCCGGCCGCCCCACCCAGCAGCCCAGGCGGGGAGGCAGGCGCCCCACGTGTCTGGGGCCTCGGTCGCGGCCTCCACCCTCCCCCCGCGGCCCCTCTGCGCCCACGCGGTCGGTGCTGCTGACTCCCCGGCCCCAGGGTGAATCCCAGGGCTGGGCCCGGCCCCGGTCTGGCGGGAGGAGCCAGCGTCCGCAGGCGGCCACAGCCCCGTCCGCTCGCCACTCTGTGGCACAGCCCTCGAGGCTGTGTGACGCGTCCAGCCGCCCCTGTTTTCTAAAGATCGATTTATGCATGCAGGAACGGGGTACAGGCCGGAGGTGGGGTGACCGGGGAGAGTGCGGAGCAGAGCAGGCAGGCTAGGGGCAGCGGCAGGTCGGGGCTGCGGCCTGTGGCTCGGCAGCCTGCGCTCTGACCGGGCGCCACCAGGGCCCCGCTGTCCCGTGTTGGAGAGAAACGAGAAGCCGTGGAGCCGAGCTCACGAGCGTCTTTCTCCAGCTTGGGCCGACAGCAGTGCGGGCGCCAGCCCCGAGACGCCGCCCTCCCTCACGCTGCTGGACTCCAGGGCGACCCTGCACGGCCGCCCCCACGGGTCAGCAGTGACCAGGGCGTCCCTGCGGGGGCCACCGCCAGCGAGCAGGGCCAGGCCCCTCGCCTGGGGGCAGAGAGGCAGGCAGCTGCCGGCTGACCTCGAGGTGGACGCAGGGGCCTCGAGTCCCGCTCTCAGGGCCCTCCTGCGTCCGCCAGGTGACCCCCACCCCGAGCTGAGCCTGTCCGCGCGATGGGCGCCTTTCCCTGGGGATCTGGCTTGGAGCCCCCCTGCCCCCCCGCCCCGAGACCTCCACCCCAGCCGAGCCCAGCCCAGCGCTGCACACTCCTCCCGCTCCAGCCCCGCGCCCTGTGGTGGCCACTGTCCCTCCCGTGCACGCCGCAAGGTCAGCCCACCCTGGGGGCAGTCTTGGGGCACAGGGTCTCCGGAGCTGCTCCCCTAAAGCTGCGCCTCCCGCTGGGTACTGCCACCACCCATGCTCAGAAGGTTGCCCCGAGGCCAGCGTGCCCGGCCCCCCCGAGGCCAGCGTGCCCGGCCCCCCCGAGGCCAGCGTGCCC
>NW_004567163.1:457261-458408 GCF_000260355.1 Condylura cristata
GGAGCCGACGCCCCGCCCCCCCCGCCCGACTCCCCCCCCCAGCCGCGCCCGCTGCCGCCCTCCTGCGTCCAGGGAGCCCCAGGGCAGCGCTTACTCAGCAGAGACTGGCCGGCGCCTGTGCTCCAGGCCGACACCCCGCTGCTACCGCCCCAGCTGGGCAGAGGCCAGCACACCCCCGCAGGCCACCCGCAGGCAGGCCGGGACGCACGTGCCCCGGGAAGGGGGCGAAGGGGCACCCGCACCGTCTGGGCGCTGGGCAGGCCCGGCGCTCCCCGGGACACTCCCCTGCCCTAGCGCGGGGAAGCCAGCTCTGTGGCCCTGCCAGGCGCGACCAGCCACCTGCCGCTGGAGTCAGTGCTGCGTCCCCGCGGGAGCTCCAGCGCCCGCTCTGGGCTGAGCGGGGAGCCAGCGGCCGGCCAGCGCCGAGCAGGAGGCCCGGCCTCACGTGGGCACAGCGGCCTCGCCGGCCCACAGGCCCAGCCGCCCAGCGCGAGCCAGCCGCAGGAGTGCGGGGCCCTGAGGGAGCCGGGATGCTGCAGGAGGGGAAGGCCCGATGCCCGGGGTGGACAGTGACGGCGCGGGTGGCCTCGGAGGGCCCTGAAGTGCCAGAGGGAGTGATGTGTCCAGAACAAGCCCTGGCGCATGCTGCCCGCGCCCCATCTCCCGCCCTGGCCGCAGGCAGCCACCTGGAGGTGTGGCCTGGGCAGGCCTGGCCTGGGCCTGGACTCGCTGGGCAGCCCTGGACGGCCGCCTCTGACATGGCTGAGACTGGAGCTGGGCCGGGGTCGCCACTGCCCCGCCCCTCCCCCGCCACACTAGGGCCAGCCCGGGCCTGTGCACACTGGGCGACTGCAGTGTTCAGCAGCCCAGAGAGGGCGAGGGCAGGCGGCGTCCACTCTGGGCTCAGGGACGCGGGCTGGGCAAGTGACCCTCCCTGCTGTCCCAACGCCCTGCTTGGGCCCACCTGCAGCTTCTTCTGCCTCAGGGGTACGCCCCGGGCCCCCCCAGCAGCAGAGGCTTCCGAAGAGCCAAGCCCTGGGGCTCCCCGCCCACCACTCCTGCCGCAGGCCTGGGCCCCTCATTCTTCGCACTCCATAATTATGGCGCACAGGGGTCCTCCGAGGGAGCGCAGGTCCTCAGCCTGGGC
>NW_004567163.1:459016-461583 GCF_000260355.1 Condylura cristata
GCGCCATGGCCTGGCTGCTGCGCGCGTCCTGCCTCCTCCCGCTGCTGCTGGCCGGGCTCGTGCCGCCCGGCCGGGGCCAGGAGAAGTCCAAGGTGAGTGGCCGCAGGCGCCTCCCTGGTGGGGCACCGCCCTGGTGGCCCACCCCGCCGAGACCTGGCCCCGGCATCTTTGGGGGACCTGGGCTACAAGGGTGCACTGGAACGGGGTGGCCCCCGTCCCCCGTGGCCGCCGGCGGGGCCCTGGGGCCCGAGGGCTGGCGCCCACCTGCGGCCCGGCGCCAGCGCCAGGTGGCAGCCGAGGCCCGGGAGACCGGCCGCAGGGGCAGTGTGGTCGCTCCCGAAGTTCTAGAATGCTCTGGTACCAAGAACGGCAGAGGCGGCCTGGGCCGAGGCAAGAGGCAGGGGGAGCTGTGCACCCGGTGCGCCGAGGCCCCACGAGACCCCCGCCCCGCTGGGCCTCGGTCCCCCCCACACGCAGGAGTGAGGGCCAGGGCGCGCTCGGGGTCCACCCGCTCTCCCTGGGGCGGCCGCCCAGAGACGAGCCACCCCTGGCGGGAGACTGGGTCACGCAGGGCTCCCCGACTCAGGCCGCCCCAGCAGGTGCGACCGCGGCTGGAGGGCACCGGGCCGGGAGCCAGGTGCACGGTGGCAGGTGGCCCGCCCCGGGGGGCCGCCCGTACCCGGAGAGGCTGCGGCTCCCCAGCGAAACCTGGGTCTTTAGTCTGAGGCCTCTGGGGTCCTCACTGCCCCCGGGGCCGTGGCCAGGCCCCGAGCCCCGCCTGCCTGAAGCCTGGGCCCAGCCACCGCAGGCTCGCTGGCTACCGACCAGCTGGGAGTGCCCGGGGCAGGAGGGGGTGTGTGACTCGGGGTGACGTGGGGCCCCCCCAGCAGGGCCAGCCAGACCCGTGGCAGGGAGGGCATGTGTGTGGGCGTCACCGGGTTCTGGGGCGACCCCCGGTTCACCCAGCTCTGGGGCCCCTGAGAGGCAGGGGTTGGGGGGGTGAGGACAGGCTGGAGCAAAGGTGGCCGCCTGGGAGAAGGGCCAGGGACAAAGCCGGTCTCCCGCCACCCTCCGCCCGGCCCAGCGCCTGCCCTGCCCTGGCCCTGCACAGACACCTCTGCGTGCACTGTCCGCTGACTGCTTGGGAGCCTAGTAACCGCTGGACTCTAGGTGACCGGATCCGTGGCACGGAGTCATGGAGCCCAGGCTGGTCGCCAGGTGATGTGCCCTGGGCAGCTCTGAACGTGACCCCTGCACCGTGACGGAGTCCTTTCACCAGAAAGGAGAAGTTCCCAGCCCAACAAAGCAGGGCCGGGGGGTGCTCCCTTCAACGTGGGGACCACCCGCTGACCCCGACTCCACGGCCCCACCGCACGGGCCCCAGGGGAAGCGTCCATCCCCCCTTCCTACCGGCCTGGCAGCAGGGACTTGGCATCCTGCAGCCTCCCCGGGTCCTGCCTGGCGGGGTCCTTCCAGGAGCCACGGGGTGTTAGTCCTCTAGCACTCAGCCCTGGGGCCAGGAGCTCCCAACTGCGGGCAGTCCTAATGCAGAGGGCCTTGCCCAGGCCACATAGCCTGCTGACCCCTCCCCAGCGGGAGGCCGGGTCCACCCCACCCCCGCAACTTCTGCTGTACCCAGCGGACAGTGTGGACACCCTCTGGGCCTTCTCTCCACTTCCCAGCATCTGTTTTCCGGAAGGGGGTGGGGGAGGGTGCAGGGAGGTCAGTGGACAGTGTGGGGCCTCCAGGTCAGCTGGCCGTGTTTGGCTCCTGTTGTGCGTGGTGTTTGCCTCTGGAGGTGGAACTGACCTGCGGCCACGGAGGCCCAGGGCTGGAGAATGGCCAGCGCAGGCCCTAGGCACCCACTGGACACAGGGGCACCAGGCTCCGGTCCATGCCGAGGGGAGTGAGGCCGAGCAGGCACATGGGGGTCCTGCAGCAGCTCCAGACAGAAGCCTCCCACCAGCCCAGGTGACCCCCACTGGCCCCTGGCCAGTCCGGTCCCTGCATGGCCAGGACTCACCCCCAGAAGGGGGACCCCCTCCTCCCAGTGGAGGACCCCCCACCAGCGCCCCACCATCAGGAGTTTGGCTGGTCACAGCCCCTCCCCCCCCCCCCCAGGGGCCTCCCCCAGCCCCCGCCCCGACTCCAGCCACTGCAGCAGCTCCAGCCCCCCAGCTCTGCAGGAGTGGCTCCCCGTCCTCCCGGGTCTCCCCTCACAGGCCTCCCTGCCCCGCCTCCAGCCAGGGGCCGCCCCCTGAGCCGGCTCAGGCCTGGCTCCCCCCAGCTGGCCCCTGCTGTGAGGCAGGGGACAACCGGCCCCCCTGGGGAGCGCTGGGCCAGGGGCCCCTGACCAGCCTGCCTTGCAGAGGGACTGCTACCCCAACGTGAACGGCACCATCTACGAGTTCGGGGCGCTCACCATCGGCGGGGACGAGTACATCCCCTTCAAGCAGTACGCCGGCAAGTATGTGCTGTTCGTCAACGTGGCCAGCTACTGAGGCCTGACCGGGCAGTACGTCGGTAAGTGGCCACGGCCCCGGGCCCCGCCACACCCCACTGCCCCG
>NW_004567163.1:462915-464356 GCF_000260355.1 Condylura cristata
AGCCCCGCCCCGCCCAGCAGTGCTCCCCAAGAGCAGCCGAGGCCCGCGAGGGCCGGCGTGCACCCTGGGGCGGCGTCTCCGTGAAGGAGGGGCCCGAAGCCCCCGTGGCGGGCCTCCCCCGAGCCTGTCTGACCAGCCGGCCTTTGTGCATTCGGGCCGGCCCCGGCAGGGAAGCCCCCCCAGGACGCGCCCTGGCCCTCGCCCACCCCTTGGTGTTACACACCCCTCACCCACCAGCCCAGTAAAGGCCGCGACAGCAGCTGCGCCCGTGTCTTACTTTGGGGCGCCCTCCCCCGGGGCCGGGGGGGGGGACAGCGCGGGCTCTCCTGGGGAACTCTGTCCCCCACGGTGCTCCCGGGGGGAGGCTGGGAGGGGCCGCGGCTGGACAGGAGGAGGGGGAGGAGGAGTCCTGGGGGGGCTGGTGCCAGGGCCACTGGCGCCCGGCACTGGTGGGGGCGGGGTGGCGCACAGCAGCGTGGAAGGACCAGTCGTGGCCTTGGACGTGGGCTTTGGTTTATAACCAAGATGTGTGCAAACAGCTGCCCGCGGACAGCGCAGTCTGGGCCTGGAGCCCCGGGCCTCTGGCTGCCGGGCCAGGGGGTCCGGCGGGGCCCCTCACCCCTGCTGCGGCGGGCAGGGCTGGACAGGCCAGACGCGCTGTCCACTGGGTGGGGACCCGGCTCCCGTAACGCTCACGGGCCAGGGGCAGGGTCCGGACACTGCGGCTGAAAGCAAAAAGTGAACACGCTAAACACACCCTGAGCCTGGGCCTCTCGGGGGCTCTGCACCAGAGCCGGTCCCTGCCACCCCTCACGCCGTCCACCCGTGGCTCCGGGCCTCAGAGGGGCAGTGGGCGCCGCCCTCCGGGCCGAGGGGCTCGGCGGCCGGCGCAGCCAAGGTCGAGGCTCCCGTCCAGCAGGTCTGGCCACCCGGAGCACACGGCCTCGAGCAGTCCGGAGTCTGAGACCAGCTGGCTCCGCGGGTCTCACTGGGGGCCCTCGCGGTCATTTTGGGTGGACTCTAAATAAGCAAACGGGAGGATGTGAAGATGGGGGGACCAGCTGCGGCTCTCCCGAGGCCCACCCCGCCCAGAGCAGCTCCCGGGCTGCCCACCTGCTGCCCTCGTCCAGCCGGCGCCACCGTCCCCGGAACCTGCGCTGCTTCCTGACCCGTCCCCCCCCCCCCCCGCGGAGCGAGGCAGTGCTGGAGGGACAGGCCCCGCCGGCCTCCGGGACTGCGGGGCGGCGCCTGGCCGCCCCACAGCCTGTATACGGCCTCCATGACACGGCCCGGGAAGGGGGGGCCAGCCCCCTGCGTCCCCGCTCCTCCCGACTCCGCTTCAGAGAGCTGGGTCTCAGCCCCCAGTCAGAGGGCAGCGCCCTCACGCCCAGCCGGGCGGCCCCGCAGACGCTGCCCGTGCCGGGCCTCACCTGGCTCCGCG
>NW_004567163.1:469417-470151 GCF_000260355.1 Condylura cristata
GGGGCCCCTGGCCGACAGCCCCAGGCCGGGCCCGCGGCCCGAACGCCACCCACCTCAGAGCGCTGCTGCTCCAGCAGCTTCACCTTCTTCTCGGCTGCGCCCCCCGGGGTGGTCTCGGGGGCCTTCGCCGCGGTCACAGTGGCCTGCAGAGGGCACAGTCAGCCCTGCAGCCCGCCCAGCTGGCCGCCCACTCCGCGCCTGCCCCCAGGTCCCCGCGTGCCCCAGCCAGCTGCAGGCCAGGCCTGCCCGTAGTCCCAGGGTGCACCCCACAGATGCCTCAGGAAGCTGGACAGTGGCCTCCCAGCGGCCTAAGGGCTGCAGCTCCGGCTGTCACCGTGTGGCCCGAGTGCGACCCGGCCAGGGTGACCCCCAGGCGCAGCAGGCCCTCCTGCCTCCCGCTGCTCCCCTCAGCAGTGGGTCCCAGTGGGTCCGCCTGCTCTGTTCCCCCTCCGCCTCTGGGGAGTCCTCTCACCCCCACACCCTTGGCCCGCACCCCGGCTCTTGTGTGCATGAATAAATACAAATATTGGGGAAGAAGAAGAAAAAGGAAGCAGGACAGAGGGCTGGGGTGGGGGAGGGGAGGGGCTCCCTGGGTGAACAGGGGGCCGGGCGGGGAGCCTCTTGCCTTCCCCGGCGGGGAGCCCGGGTCCCGCCGGCTCGGTGACCTCCCGCAGGGTCCAGGGTCAAGTCTGGCCCTGCAGGGCAGGGGCCGGAGGGCCGGACGGGGCAAGCGG
>NW_004567163.1:472951-475678 GCF_000260355.1 Condylura cristata
GTGGGCTCCCCGCACCTGTGAGCGCGGCCAGCCGGTCGGGGCAGGGCAAGCAGGGGGGCGGTGGCGAGGGGGGCTCGCTGCCCTTGGCCAGCTCCTCCGCCTTCTGCCGCAGCCTGGACGCTTCCAGCTGCGACTCCCCCAGGAGCTCTCCTGGGTCAAGGGTCAGGGGGAGCGAGGGTCACGGGAGCCAGCTCCGTCCCCGACGCCCGCGGGCTGCCCACGCGCCAGGCCCCGGGCTGCACCCCAACGCCTCCCTCGGGAGCTGAGGGGCGCAGGGCACCCTGCCCCACCCAACGCAGACGAGAGCAGGAGGAGCGTCCAAAGTCGGGGGACCAGGAGTGGACAGAACCTGGGACAGACCCTGGGCACCTGACAGCCTCTTCCTGCCTGGGGTCCCCAAAGAGCCAGGGGTTCACTCAGGCTCCAGCCTTGGCTCAGGGGGCGCCTGGGTCGGGGAGACCCTGGGTAGGAGAAGCCGCCCTCAGGACACCCCATGCCACCCCTGCCGGGAGGACGGGGCTCGCGGGGAGCGGCCTGGGGCCAGGCGTGGGCGGGGACGCCTCACCCGGCATCTGCTCGCCTCGCGTCTTCTCCTTCAGTCTGGAGTTCTCCGCCAGGCGCTCGGCGGCTGCGGACGCGTCTCCTGGAGGCGCACTGCCCCCCGGGTCGTAGATGCGGTAGGGTCCTCTCCCCTCCATGCGGGGCTCCGGGCCCACCGGCTGTGAGGACGGCAGTGGGGGGGCACGAGCCCCCCACCGCACGGAGCGAGCACGCGCGGGCCGGCCAGTCGCCTCCTTTGGCCAGACACCTGCCCCTGTGGACGCAGCCCGGGAATGCCATCAGCGTCCCTTCCCGCCTCGCCGCGCTGGGGCAGCGCAGGGGCGGCGTGCAGGTGTCGGGGCGCCGTGGGCCAGGGCCAGCGGCCCGTCGGCTCCGCAGACGCCCGCGGGCGAGCTGTGACGGACGCCAGGGCCGGACCCCGGGCCCAGTGCGGAGCCTCCTGGGGGCAGCCCCTCCCTCGCCGAGGAGGGAACGAGTCACCCACGCATCAGGGACCGGTCAAGTGAAGCGCCGGGCCCAGGCAGCTGGCCCGTGGGAGGCGCCCGCCCTGCCCCCAGGCGGGGCGCCGACACCGGCCATCGCCGGCCCTGGTGACCGGACTCCCTGGGCAGCCAGTCGCCGCACAAACACAGAGCCGACAGGCCGTCCGAAGGAGTGGGCAGCCGGGGGCAGAGGCCACATGGGGGTCCTGCTGGGTCCTGGGGTGCCCTGCACGCACCCTGGGGTCCCCACGGCCTGGCCTGCAGCTGTGAGGACGGCTTACTGTGTCCACCTGCTGGACTGTGGCCCCTGCTCACCCGGACGTCTGCGGAGCAGGCTGCCGGGGCTCACTGCCCCCACCCAGAGCCGAGGGACCGTGCGCCCCGAGCCCGGGGCTCACTCACACCCAAGAGCCGGCCAGCATCAGGGAGGGCGAGGGGACAGGGCCGGCCTCCCACACCCCCATCAGCCTCACTTGGACTCGCACCGCGAGAAGGGGCTCACAGGAAGCGGGGGGGGGCCGGAGAGCGGGGGGGGGGAGCTCTCCCACCCCAGTGCCAGGGCCAGGCAGGGAGGGGCCACTCGCAGGAGGTGGGCAAGGGCCCTGACAGCAGGGCCCGGGCAGCCCTGGGCCAGAGAGGCCGCCCAAGGAGGCCCGACCTCTGGGGGGACGGTTCCCACACCCACAGACCTCAGCCTGGCGGCCAGCGGCACCCCCAGGACCTGCACAGAGCAAACCCCGCAGCCAGCATGGTCTCCAGACGCCCCGGGGCCACTTGGAGGCTGAGCCGAAGGGGTGTCCTCCCCCACCAGGGGCCCAGAGGCTGACGAGACAGCCCGGGCCCCACCCTGCCTCTGTCCCTGAGCACAGGGTGTGTGGGCCTGGGGGACACTGACTGCCTCGTGGCAGTGTGGGGCTCAGCACCCCAGTGTCAGGCAGGTGCTGGGCTTGCTGCAACCCCACACCACCTTCCCAGGGTCTGGCCCATATCTGCCGGGTCTGTTCCAGCGGCCACAGACCTGCAGGCCATCGGCCAGAGTGAGGCACCGAACGGCACCGTGCCCGCCCTCAGCCGGGGTGCCGGGAGCCGCCGGACCACAGAGGGGCCCAGACACAGGCCAGGCCGGCAGGCCACAGCGACGTCCACGCTGACGCCGCGTGGGGCGGGGGCAGCAGCTCCGGTCGCGGCGCGGACTGCCGGCGGACTCGCAGGGCTGGAACTGACCGCCCACCTCTGGATGCTCAGGCCCGAGGAGGCGGCCTGAGGAGACCCCGCACCCTGCAGCCCCGGCAGCCTCCTCTCTGGGGTGCGCGGGGCACGGGCTTTCAGGGGCCCCGCCCCCACCGCGCCCCGCCCAGCTGCAGAGGCCCCGGGACTGGACACGCCAGCGGCCGGGATCTCTCCCGGGTCAGGGCTCCCCTGGGGTCGGCACCTTTCCCAGCACCGTGCACACCTGCGCGCCTCGGGCAGGCGGTCCCCGGAGGGCCGCGTGGTCTAAAGGCCACAGCCGGCAGCCGCAGCCAGGGGCCGAGGCCGCGTGGGCAGGGCGGGGGCAGGGCGGGGCCCGCAGGCTGCCGCCCAGGGAAAAGCAAAGGCAGGAGAGAAGCGCAACGGGCCCGCGGCAGCGCGTGCAGCGGAGGCGGCGCACCTTGGCGGCGCGGACGCAGGCGGGGAGCAGCAGCCT
>NW_004567163.1:475932-476423 GCF_000260355.1 Condylura cristata
CAGCCCCGCCCCTCCTGCATATCTCAGCCCCGCCCAGCACAGCCCCGCCCCTACAGCATATCTCAGCCCCTCCCAGGGGGTGCGGGTCTCCGAGAGCGAGAGCGGGGAGCGGGTCTCTCAGGCCGGGGTGCGGGTCTCAGCCAGAAGGTGAAAGGGCATGGAGGGCCAGGGCGGGCCCTCCAGAGGTGGCATCTGAGCTGAGGCGGACGGGGAAGGAAGATCCAGCGGGCAGGACAGCCACCGGGCAGTCTCGGGGGGCCAGGCCACCAGGGCCGCCCCCCAGCAGCCCTGTGCCCTGACCCTGAGTGGCCGCCCGGCCCCGGCCGGAGCCACAGCGGCGGTGGGTGCAGGTGTTGGCCCCCGGCTTCCGGCGCCTGCAGGGGCTGGCACCCCAGGGCGCCCAGAAGGTCCGAGCTGTGTCCAGCAGCTCAGCCCTGCCCAACCAGGACACAGGGTGGAGGGGGCAGCAGGGCAGGCCTCGCTGGCCGCAC